>NC_083778.1:17887865-17892865 GCF_963514075.1 Conger conger
AAAAGTGCCTCATTTTCCTAAAAGGAGAGTCCAAGTCAGCCATTACCGGTCAAAGCATTGCTGGTCCGGATCCAGCAAGAACTAGATGACGGTGAGAGATTCTTAGAGTCCTACTTCGTGAATGTAAAAACCAAATAATCAAAAGTGTGTGTCTGTTTCACATTGCTGTATGCGGATATGAGCACACACACACACACACACACACACTCACACACACACACTCACACACACACACACACACACACACTAACACACACTCACACACACACACACACACACACACACACACACTAACACACTCACACACACACACACACACACACACTAACACACACTCACACACACACACACACACACACACACACACTAACACACACACTCACACACACACACACACACACACACTAACACACACTCACACACACACACACACACACACACACACACTAACACACACACACACACACACACACACACACACACACACACACACACACACACACACACACACACTCACACACACACACACACACACACACACACACAGACACACACACACACAGATGAAGGGGTACACAGACTCCACAGTCCCAGGCCTGTCCCGGCACGCTGCCAGCACTCCGCCGGGGCGTCTCTTTAACCAGCATCATGAAGCGCTCCTCCGCAGCGCTGAGAATTCATTTCCGCCGGCGATGCGGGGGTATCTTTAGCGAGCATCTCAGAGGCGTCCGCAGCTCCTTCCCATTAACGGACTCAGCCGCGGCGCTCTTATGAAACCAGCACCAGCGCTGATATCGCCACCAGGCCTTTACCTATTTAATGAACTGGAGGGTTCCAAACAGCGATCTTCCCATCAAAGAAATTACTGTTAAATCTGATATCTAATTACGGCATCTTTTAATGCACGGCTCGGGCTAATCGAGTGCGCGTTTCCCCCCCCGCTCCGACGTTTCGATATTTTCCTACGAGACACACACACACACACACACACACAGAAATAAATAAATAAGACATTAATGCAAATTAATGCAAATAATAACAAAAACCGTGCTCCCAATGATAAGGAATTACCGAGTACAATGCTTCATTACAGCCCCTCTAATGGAAGACGAAAACAATCTCCGGGAAAATGAATCAGCAAATTACGCCGGGTAATATGCAGGAATGAGGGGAAAGCACAATATGAACAAGATGTCTGGAGTCCAGTTTTATATTAAAGCAGAAATGTGAACATTAATTCCGATACTGCTTTGCACAGAGATAAGGCGGCGGAGGGGAAAACTGGAGGAATAATTTGATTTCCTCCACGGCGGAGATTATGCAGCACTCCACGCACACTGCAGCGGACTCCATGGCAACCAGAAGCCCGCGATATTAAGGATCCGGCGGATCAGGAGTCAAACTTTTCAGCATATTTATGCGTTTAATGCTGACGGATTCCATCTGAAAGGTATTACAGAGGATACAATGAACCCGGGCAGGATGTTGGTTGAGGAAAATTTCCTTCCTTTTTATTTTTTTATTTCCCTCCCCCACCTCCTCCTCCGAGGTGAATTTGTTGTGCGGCTGAGGAGAAGGTGGTTCTGCTGAGAAGAGGTGATGGCGGACGTGGCGCGAGGCGTTTCCGGGTGGCGCTGGGAGTGGGTGAGATTTCAGTGCACTCCGCACTTCTCAGGAGTGAGGTGCAGCAGTTTTATACGTGCCGAAGATGACAACGGGGGAAGACGCACGAACACAAGAAGGAAAGCCACCGCGATCGCTCTGGATAAGAGCATAATCAAACGGCAATTTTGCATCTTTTACATGATATTACATTACGGGCGTCTGGCAGGTGATCTTATCCAGAGCGACGTACAACAATGCATACCCGTAACCAGGGACAAGTGCGCTGAAAGACCCTAGAGGGAAGTACAATTTCAAGCGATAAGGCAACACAACTGAGATGAGGACGTGGGCCTTGTAGATTAATCGGAAAATGGGTTATACCAATAAAACCGTTCATACAATCACGCGAAAGAATGGCATACGCTTACGTAGGAACAACAATAACCAGCTTACATAGCCAAACGAAACTGGCGATAAAACCATCCAAGAGAACACAACCCGAGTAATAATGAGGCACACGTCTAACCAGAGTAAGCATGTAAATGCCCTGAACAGTTCAGTACCCCATCAATGTTGGCGACCGCTTCTCCCACGGCCTGCGAATGAATTAGCCGTGACAACAGATGTCTCCGTTTTCATTCGCCGTTACGTCCTCTGTCGCCGATATTACGCTGCCGTGAACACATTACGCATCTGCTACGCCCTTCAAAAGAACAATAAAAACCGTGAAAAGACCGTCTTGTACGTGCTTGTGTCATATGTACGCGATTAGGCCCGATCACTTGGCAACGGAGGCCATTAAAGCACAGAATACAAGGTGCATACATGCACATACCCATGTTCACCGCACGCATCCATCTTTTTAACGGCAAAACATTTTAGGCAGCGGGACCGGTATGAGTTGTGTGTGAGCGTGTGTGTGAGCGTGTGTGAGTGCGTGTGTGTGTGTGTGTGTGTGCACGTGGGGGGGGGGGAAGGGGGTACGCATTGTTTTGTATCCGTCGCGGCTATAACGGAAATAAGGGGAAAAGACCTGCGTTTGGGCCGAATGCCCGTGATGAATGACGGCCATTTTACAGGCGAAAGCATCGGGGCGCACGTCCTCTCCGCCCCATCAATCTCGCGCAGGTCAATACGCCGGCGTGCGACCGGCCCGGCGCACGGACGAGGCGCCGCGCGGGACCACAGCTGCTCCGCCGACCGCCGGCCACCATCGATTCCACGCCTTATTTATTTTGTGTGGTCCGTTTTTATTCAATCATTTCCAGGAACGGCTCTGAGGGGGGAAAAAGAATGCGATTTCCAAGCCGGCACAACGCGCTCACGCACGCGGAAAATTACACACCTTAGGGGGAGAGAGAGAGGATGTGGTCGGCCATTTTGTGCGAAAAATAAATAAATACAGAAAAATAATATCCCACATTGGGGGCTGACGTGACTCACGGGTTACTAACAGCCCCGCGCCCACCTGCAGCTGGGCTCCAGGCCCGCCCCAACCGGGACTCAAACCCACGACCTTCAGCTCGCAGTCCCCAGTCCGACCCCGACGGAGCCACGAACTGTGACAAAGGGTGCTGTTTTTTTTCGAGCCCTGTGTGACCCCAAAAGAGCGAAAGGCACAGTGTCCTTGGAGGGAATGTGTCCATTTGTATATTAACGTGGGCCCATCCATCATGCCCAGAGCCGCCAGGACCCCCATCACAGCCACACACTCCCCCGCAATACTCCCTGCACACACACTCACCTCCACACACACTCACCTGCACACTCCCTGCACACACACTCACCTGCCACTCCCTGCACACACACTCACACACACACTCCCTGCACACACACTCACACACACACTCCCTGCACACACACTCACACACACACTCCCTGCACACACACTCACACACACACTCCCTGCACACACACTCACACACACACTCCCTGCACACACACTCACCTCCACACTCTCTCACACACTCACCTGCCACTCCCTGCACACACACTCACCTCCACACACACTCACACACACTTACCTCCACACTCCCCCGCCACACTCCCTGCACACACACTCACACACTCCCCCGCAATACTCCCTGCACACACACACTCACCTGCCACTCCCTGCACACACACACTCACACACTCACCTGCCACTCCCTGCACACACACACTCACACACTCACCTGCCACTCCCTGCACACACACACTCACACACTCACCTGCCACTCCCTGCACACACACTCACACACTCACCTGCACACACACTCACACACTCACCTGCCACTCCCTGCACACACACTCACACACTCATCTGCCAGACTCCCTGCACACACTCACCTGCCAGACTCCCTGCACACACACACACACACTCACCTCCACACTCCCTGCACACACACTCACCTGCCAGACTCCCTGGCTAAGCTACATGACTGGGACCCGCAAGGTCGGCGGTTCGATCCCCGGTGTAGCTACAATAAGATCCGCACAGCCGTTGGGCCCTTGAGCAAGGCCCTTTACCCTGCATTGCTCCAGGGGAGGATTGTCTCCTTAGTCTAATCAACTGTACATCGCTCTGGATAAGAGCATCTGCCAAATAATCATAATAATGTAATGTACAGTTTTAAGTCAGTTTCCTCAGTTTGACCTCAACAATAGTGTTAATAATGCACAGAGTGAAATAGATGAGAACAACTCTGACACGGTCTGACAGTCCAACTCTCTCCTGATGAGCATCAATGTACACACTTCTTTTTAGTCCGTTTTTTTTTTTTTTTTTTTCAGTTTGACCTCACCAAGAGTGTTAACAATGCACAGAGCGAAAATAGATGAGAACAACTCTGAGACAGTCCGAGCACTCCAACTCTCTGGACAGCATCTACACACTTCTTTTGAGACTTTTTTCTTTTCTTTTTTCGTTTGACCTCAATAGTATTAATAATGCATTTTAAGATCGCAGGGCGAAACAGATGAGAAGAATTCTGAGACAGTCCAATCACAACTCCCTCCCTGCTGGACCAGCATCTAAAGAACCACACAACCACAATGAGACACTCACACAGACAGACAGACAGACAGACACACATCCCCCCCCCCCCCCAAACACACACACACACACACACACACAGACATACACACACACACAGACACACACACAGACAGACACACACACACACACACACAAACACCCACACACAACCCCCCCCCCCCACACACACACACACACAGACACACAAACACCCACACACCCCCCCACACACACACAGACACTCGCAACACACACACTCCCAACACTCACACACACACACACACACACAGACTCACAGACTCACACAGACACACAACAGACTCACACAGACACACAACAGACTCACACAGACTCACACACACACACACACACACACACA
>NC_083778.1:17897865-17949581 GCF_963514075.1 Conger conger
GAGGAAAAGTACGCGCAGGAATGAGGTGAAATGAGGAGAAATAGAATACTAAAATGTTGGAAACAAAACCAGGAAGAGTGAAACGATGGATGTGGAATATTATCTAGTCCCGGGATGCAGGGGAGGCCTGTAGCGTAGTGGTTAAGGTAAATGACTGGGACACGGTGGTTCAAATCCCGGTGTAGCCACAATAAGATCTGCACAGCCATTAGGCCCTTCAGCAAGGCCCTTAACCCTGCATTGCTCCAGGGGAGAATTGTTCCCTGCTTAGTCTAATCAAGTTTACATCTCTCTGGATAAGAGCGTCTGCCAAATGGCAATAATGTAATGTAATGTAGCCCTCTGGGAGCCAGCAGTCATGCTGGTTTTCATTCCTCCCCAGTAATCAGGACGGGGACAACAGGGGGGGGGGGGGTGTTTCACAAAGCAGGATTACAAGAGTTACCTGGATAACAGCCCTGCTGTGAAATGCCATCCAGCCATGCCAGCCCAACCAGCTCAATTTTCAAGCTGGGTTAGCTGTGTATGCGCTGGTCAACCCGCATGACCAAGCTGGCCACACAGCTGATCTAGCTAGCTATGTCAACCAGCCTGTGCTGGTAGCTTGTCTGAGATAGTAACTGGTCAACCAGCTGTTTCAAGACATAGCTTGGGCTGGTCAAACCATGTCAAGCTGGGAGGCGGTCTGAACCGGTCAACCAGCTACCAGCTATTTCAAAACCTAGCTTGCGCCCTTTTTTTTTTTTTTTTTCTCAGCAGGGAGCAGTGAGTAAAGACCCTCCTAAATCTGGAACGCAGACTGAAATACAAAGAGCCGGTCTGGGTTTAGCACAGTTATCCGGCTAACTCAGTCATCCCAGGGGAGCGCGATCTCAGGCCAAACGGGGGCGTTAATCCGTCCGCCAGCTCTCCGGTAGAACAGAACAGTGGCAGCAGGGCAGGCTGGGAGGACCAGAGCTGAGCAGCCCGTCCGGGAGAGGTGAAGCCCGGGTCGGGAACAGAATAAAACTTTCTGAGGCAGATTCTGCGAGCGTTTATAATCTTCTTTAACTCGGCGACCCCGCGATTGAACGTGTGGGCGAACGGGCATCCGTCCAACGTGACAGAATGACCAATTAAGAGAGCCGAACAGCCAAGTGGGCTCCTCGGTTCATCGGGAGAGGACGTTGCTGTATCTCGACGAAGCAACGCCAAATATGGGAACAGAGGCGGGTAGTGTGCAGAAGTCTCTTAATAAAAATTTTTTTGTAAAAAAAAAAAAAAAAAAAAGGACACGATAGGCTTTAAAAAATGGACTGCCAAAAAAGAGCCCATCACAGAACCGGTCCAAAACCCTAAGTGACAATGTGGCAGGAACCTTGTCATGGCCAGCGTCCAGCTCCAAGTTAATTTTGGAAAGATTCCCCCTGGACCAGTAAAGTCAATGCATAATAAAGCCTCCACTAAGTTATCTGAATGTTTGGGTTTTTTTTTCTTTTCTTTTGTGCCTCTCCCTCTCCCCAACCCACCAGAGTGTCTTGATCCTCAATTTTTGGAAGCACTGGCTAAGTGGCCCAAAATGGCCTCTGGCCTAAAATGTCCCAATTTATCCTCCTCTCCTCCTAACTAATACCCACTACAGGCTACAGTACAAATTGTACTGGAATGGATGTGCCTGATATGAAGCTGCTTATAGTAGTACAATTGAAATATATCAGAATTGCACCAATCAAGGTTGCCAAAGATGTGTAAACGAAATAGGTGACATTTTGTCTCAATTTGAAATGTATTAGTTAGACCATTTTATCCTTAATATGAGATATACTTCAGTTCTTGACATCAAGGCGCCACTGTTGCCACACTAATTGTGGTAATTAGAATTAGGCAATCGAAGGAACATGACCACACAGGCAGAGGCACAGCCGGAGGGCGATCGTTTATACGTCAGGCTTTTCAAAGAAACATTTCCCTCAAGAAAAAATAGGGAGTTCCTAACTTCTATTTCTAGCTCCTAGAAGGAACAGATAAGGTTGGATTTGTCCTTAAAGATGGCGGACCTCGATCGATGTGGCCAATCCAATGAACCACAGGTGCCGAAAAGCAGGAGTTTGCCTCAACCGCCTGATTTCACCAATTAGCTTGTTATCTGAACCAAGCAGGTAAAATAATTAGTGAAATCCGGTGGTGTAGAGTACGGTAGGAGCAAATACCTGGACAGACACTGCGGCCCGCAGTTCAGCAGCACTGCACTAGAACAAACACTCAGTGACCACTTTATTAGGTAGACAAGTACACAAGCTAATCTAATCGGCTCATCTTGTGGCAGCAACTCAACGCACGGGACAAGATCAAGAGGTTCGGTTGTTGTTTAGGTCTGGAGTCAATGCGCAAATTTGCCTGGGTTACCTCCGAGCCAATCGGAAAATCGGAACGCGCAGGTTTAAATTAAGGCCGCGGCTTCTCCTTAATGTCAAGAGAAAACTGCACAGATGGCAAAATATCGCCATAATGTCAATCACTCGGCCTAACGAGACCTCTGATTAGTAAAAATGGCGTTCTACGAGCGCGCATGCACGGCTGAAAGGGTACTTTGATCTTTAGAGAGGTATATAATGGGTGGCCATTACGTCGGCCGGTTCGTCGGGCGGAGTTCGGGAGGCAGCGTTTATTGCATTATCTGCCTTTGTGTCCCTCCATTTCACCCAGACATGAGGGACTGAACACGGGGGGGGGGGATCACGTTCTCAAAGGCCCTGCTGGCTTCATTTGGCCCCACTTTTCAGGGAATTATGTGGCGAAATGGGTTTTAGAGCCATTCGCCTTTGAGAAAGTCACCTTAGCGTCGCAGTTTTTCGGGTTGCGTGCAGAAAGGGCGCCAAATGCCGGCGCTGCGATGCAGGACGATGATTAATACTGAACATAATTAGTAATCATATATAATGTCTTTTGAGGGGGGTTATTTTTCGTGTTTGATTTATTTCTGTATTCAATCGCTGACAATGATGTTACCATTCATCTTTATTAACTCCGGAAAACTCAATAAAAAAATAAAAAAAATGTAAAAAAGATATAGCCGTAAAGATTTTTCACTCCGGAAAAAACTGTATTGATTCTTAAAAGAAAATTAATTTTTCCGCCCAAAAAATTCAAAGCGCGGGGTAAGTTGAGTTGAACTGCGCGCTGTTAAAATATTCATGTCAGCGGTGGAGTTGGGAGGATAACTGCGAGCGAATCTCCTCTTAGCATTCTCTCTGAAGCACTTAGAAGAAAGGATATTCAGCGCGAGTTTGCCAAAGGCAAGCTATCCGCACCCCGCACCCCACCAAAAGTTTCTGCCTCGTTTGTCCTTGAAATCGCACTGTAAACCCCTGGCGGTAAAAACTAATGCAGGATGGCGACACTGATTTTTGGCCACCGGTAAAAACGAATAACAAACAGACAAGCGAGCAAGCGAGTCGCCACGACTCCGTTCCCCCGGATACCAACTGCCACTTGACTGTGACATCATCGCACCGAGTCGGCTCTCCGGAGGGACGGAGCAGAGGATTGTGGGATTCCTCCTTTCACTCGGTGACTTGCGTAAGCGCTTGGCCGGGGTTGGCTGGGGGCGCCGGGTCTGTCATCCCCTCTCGGGGCTGGGGGGACCGCGGGATCGGGAGTGTCCGTGGGGAGCCTCCGAGCTGCTTGCCTCCAGGCACAGTAACCGTGCCCGGATATCAGCTCCATTCCGGGCAAGTTTGGGCAAGTAGTGAGTCGCCCACAGCGCTTTCCTTCTCAGTGACGCCTGGAAGGCAGCAGGTCCAGCTCGGCCAACCACAGATGACGTGTTCATACTACTTCACAGGCAGCTTTTCATATATTTTTTATGAAATACATCTGTATCCATGTTACTGAGCTCGCTAGTTTGCTAGTTTGGGGCAGCCTGCAGTCTAGTGGTTAAGGTCCGTGCCTGGGCCCCCGGAAGGTTGCTGGTTCAAGCCCCGATGTAGCCACGATGAGATCCGCACACCTGTCAGGCCCTTAACCCCACACTGCTCCAGAGGGGATTGTCCCCGGCTTAGTCTCATCAAACTGTAAATTGCGTTGGGTAAAAGCGTCAGGTAAATAACAAATAAATTACAAACCCCGTCGCGATTAGCGTTCTAGGTCTCCAAGCTGCCTGCCTTCCAGGCTTCACAGAGGGGAGGGAAGGAAAGGACCTCGGGCGAGTTTGTCCCAGAAACAGTGGCCCCCTTGCGGTCGCTCACGTTCCTACAAATCGCGTCGCCGTAACAAATGGTCGTCGGGAAAGCTGCAAACGGCCTCCAATTTGTCACGCCGTGGATGTGTGCCCTCCCTCTCGGTTTTTGGGGCCGTAAAGTCACCCCCATGAATCACCCGCCTGACGCCACGCATTACTGACAGCCACCTGCCCACCGTGTGCCGCGCGGAATCTCAATTGATTTTCCCCCAACACGATTAATTAACCCAATAATCCCTCCCGCCCCCTCGTTCACACCCAGATCAGCTCAGCCGCTGTTCAATGGTCCCTGTCTTCAAGTGTCTACCGAGCACACTGGCTTGCGGTTGTGATACTGAACTGTGATCCCGACATGACAAAACAAGTAATGAAATCTAGGCAAAAAGCAAGTTACATTCTCACATGCACATTGTATATACACATATGTACACTCAGTGAGCATGTTATTAGGTAGACCTGTTCACCTGTTAATGCAAATATTTCATCAGCCAATCATGTGGCAGCAACTAAAGGCATAAAAGCATGTGGACATGGTCAAGAGGTTCAGCTATTTTTCAGACCAAATGTCTCAGAAACTGCTGATCCCCTGGGATTTTCACACATAACAGTCTCTAGAGATTGCAGAGAATGGCGCAAAAAACAAAAAAATATCAAGTGAGCAGAAGTTCTGCAGACAGAAACGCGTTGTTAATGAGAGAGGTCAGAGGAAAAGGGCCAGACTGGTCAAAGCTGACAGGAAGGTGACAGTAACGCAAATAACCACGCATTACATTGAGTGGTATACAGAAGAGCGTCTCTGAACACACAACGCGTCAAACCTCTGAAGCGCATAGGCCACAGCAGTAGAGGACGGAAAAAAGTCTAAACATAAGTCTAACAAATACCGAATAAAGCGCTCACCCAGTGTATCTATATAAAAATTTGAAAATAATACATCAAATCAAGCATCAAGCACACTTCTACCGAGACAATTAATTAGGCGTCACAAGTGATATTCTCAGTGTCCTCCTAGCCCTTAATGAGGCATCTCTGTTAATTGGATTCGCAGCATGTTGAGAGATTCATTAAACCACCAAAATAAAAAATAAATAACAGGCCCACAAAGTCTCTGCTAATCTGAATTCAGTCGGTGGCACTCCTGCGTTTTTTTTTTTCCAAGTCTGCCATTTTGACACCAACGACTGGCTGCTTTCTGCAGCAAAGCCATATGCTCTCCGGTGCGGCTTCGCCGCAGACGCTGAAAAATTCCTCAATTCATCTTTTCGCGCCGTTTCCTCGCCGACAACATTCCCATTAACCGAACTTGGAGGCTGAATAATTAGCAATGACGGAATTGGGAAGAGCGGCGTCGGGCGCAATCGTTTCAAAGTCCGGGCCCCGGCTCGTACCCCACGACGCAGAGGATTACACGTGTCCTCAAGTTTGCATAAATGCGTTACGGGCTCGGGTTATTGCCTCATAACGCACGCGCGCTTACATTAACATGCGCTCGCGGACTTTAACGCAGTTCACAACGTAGCGCAGTTAAGCAGGCTGCGATGACGTCGTCAGCGTAGTCGAGCAGAGGTCATAGGTTTGAGGCAGGGTGCTGCCACTTCACGCTGGGGTCAAGTAATTTAACCTCCAGTCATGAATCAGATTCAGTGAATCACGAGCTGGGTGAACGTTACGCAACACTGAAGATGGGATATACGCTCCAATACTAATAAATGGCACACATCCATAGATAGACACGGGTGATTTTATTTATGGGGAAGAGTGGCAGGCGTTGAAGGGGAATACTGGTCAGAGCAGAGACTTAACTGAGACAGAGGGATAACTTAGCTGAGACCAAGTGAGACTTAAATGAGGCTTAACTGAGACTGGGTAAGACTGGACTGAGATTGAGCGAGACTTAACAGTGACTTGTGGAGACTTAATTAAGACAGTGTGAGACTTAACTGGTCCAGAGTGAGACCTTACTGAGACTGATGGAGACTTATCCGAGACTGATGAAAACTGATAGAGACTTACCTGAGACTGAGGGAGACTTATCTGAGACAGTGTAAGACTTAACTGGTGCAGAGTGAGACTTTAGTGAGCCTGATGGAGACTTATCTGAGACTGATGGTAACTGATAGACTTACCTGAGACTGAGGGAGTCTTAAATAAGACAGAAGGAGACAGGCCACACTCGACTAACAGTTCTGACACATGACACCATTCAAATTATAACAGTTAATCCAGAGAAAATTGTATGGGATGGTAATATTTTAAGGAGGAATGTTGCTTAGACAGCCCCGGTGACTCACAAGCGTAATATGGAGAGAGATGCAAGATGTTTACATAAATTTGCATTAATCGCCATCTGGTGAATAAGAAACAGTGGAACACATGATTATGCATTGAATTCAATATAAAACAAACTCTGATTCCTGTGTAAGGGGATCTCATTCATTATGTATTCTCTTAGGTCTTTGTGGCCTCGCACGACAGTCGTCTGATGCAAATCGGTGCAAAGCCCTTCATTGGCGATGTTAATATTCTTAAAACGCGAATGTATAGTTTTAAATCAAATGCCCTCCCCCGTCACCGTTTCACTCAAGATATTAGGATAATTGGCCTTACTTTGCGGGAATTAAGCATGAAAATCTGAGCTTTTAATGTCACTCGTGTAAATGCACTGTAGCTCTAATTAAAAGGCATGCTGAGACAGCAAAAATAAATGCATTTCAGTCGAGACTGTTTATAAAAAATAAAAAAGAAAGAAGAGCACTTTGTTAGAATATCGGTCCATTAAACAGGACACTGCCGGAATAAAACTGAACAGCTAACACTGCAAATGTTATGCATCCCAGATACATTTGCCAAATATACATTTGTCCCGTATATATTCACGAATACTTGGAAATACTTCTATCGTTCCTGCATCTTTTCTCAGCATAAAGCAGATCCAGGCAGCATGGCCCAGATTAGTATTTGGACTATGGGGGCAGCATGTGGGCCTAGTGGCTAATGTACACGACTGGGACCCGGAAGGTTGATGGTTCAAGCCCCGGTGCAGCCACAATAGATCAGCACAGCCGTTGGGCCCTTGAGCAAGGCCCTTAACCCCGCGTCGCTCCAGGGAGGATTATCCCCTTGCTTAGTCAAATCAACTAAGTCGCTTTGAATAAAAGCGTCAGTTTAATAACAAATTATTATTACCAAGCCTTGCTCTGCAGCCCAACGTAGAGGCAACATGGGAGTAAAACAATAACATAACTACTCAGCCAGCGGGACTGATGTTTTTGAATGGGCACAACGTTGCACATTGTCACAGTTGCACTAGTTAATCAAACTGGAAGTCTGAGGCGAACGCTCATTCTGCTTGCGAAAGACCATCTTCCGTTTGCTGTCTCTAATCAGCCAATGGGGAGACGGTATCGAACCCTACAGGACTGCAATGCATGCTGGTAATTGGAATTTTTCAGCACCTATGATTCATGCTGCATATTACAATGAACCCCAGAAGCTCCAAGACACAACTGCAGCCCTCCAGAAACGGGGATCAACAACCCAGGGAATGTGTCTGGTTGGCCATGCCAAGCATATAAATATTAATGATAAACAGAGTCTTCATTGTGGAGAAAACATCAGGCAAGTAGATTTGTTTTTTTTGTTTTTTTTCTGTCAGCCACTCAATTGTAATTGTTCAACGGTAACAAAAGCGTCACATAATTTGCCCTTCAAAGTAGATATCAAGAGCGGCAAATACATTCCGAACGAGAAGACGCGGATCTCCAGATTAATGACGAAAACAGACGAATCACTCAACGTGTCATTGTTCTGCGCCGCGTAACAACGACAGTGTTTATTTATACGGGCCTCCGCGCGCGTTTAAAAACAAAAAAAGGGCTGATAAACACAGCGACACGAGCGGAGCTCAAATTGAAAGATGTAAAAATAAACATCAGGAGCGCCGAAGGAACAGGAAGAAGAAGGTGCGGAAGATGAAGAAAGACGGGGTCTGGATCAATGTCTGGATCAAAGAGCCTGCGATCCCAGCACAAACGCGGGCGCGGCCTTCACAGCAGGGCCCGTGCAGTAATGCTTCCTAGAGTCGGCGTGGAATTTACTTTGGACTAATTTCCACCGGTTGTGTTGACAGAGCCGGGCTTCAAATAGCTTCCCCCTCCCCGCCCTGTTATTAATCCCTTTTTTTTTTTTATTTGTAAATGCCGAAACCTGCTTTGCATGTTCCTTTCTCTGGCAAAGCCGATCCCCCTCCACAGAAAAAAAACACCAGAGAGGAGCTGAAGGCCAGGTTTTTTTTTTTTGTCACAGATTAAATTTTTTGGGGGAACAGCATGGCCTTCTCTCTCCGGGGAGGGGGGGGGGCATTGGATCACCTGACACCCGATTAGGAATTCTGACCAGGGCCGGGAACATGGAGATGGAGCTCAGGGCCCGGACGGCATATGGTGAAATGCCTGCACCTCGGGGAGCCGAGAGGAGAGGTGCGCGGTACGAGGTCAGCCGCATGCGAAGGTCACCTGTCAGGGGGGCGGGGGCGTGTCACAGAGAGCCCGTCGGGGGCCAACGCCGGGACACGGGCGCCGGGCGGGGGGTGGGGGGGGGGGGGGAGAGAGGGGGGCGAGGGGGAAAACATCACCCGATATGAGCGCGGCTTGCTCCGGGCACCGCAGCACACAGCGGGGGGGAATGAGTAAGGGCCTTTTATTACAGAACGGGCATGTCAGAAACACAAACACAAAACAAATCCAAACCAAAAGTGGAAAAAAAAAAAACATTGCTCTCGGGTAAAAGGGAGAAAGGGAGAGCCAGGGAACAGCACTGCAGTTGCAGCGCATTGTTCGATGACCGGCGCCAGGCAGGAATAGTCATCATATGTGTTAATATAGCGCATTTCACAATCCTGAAGCGTTTTCCGGCATACGCCCTGGCGCACAGCTCCTCCCAGAGACACGATGTACTTCTGAAACATCAAGAAAAAAAAAAACGAAAAAAAAAAACACAAAACTGTATCCCCCCCCCCCCCCTAGAGTCCATATTCAATTTTCCATAAAAACTATAAATTACATACATGGGCGAGCTCGGTGATATATGATGAGGAGAATTACTGAATGCAATCAGAAGTGAGTGGGGTTGCATGGCATGGTGTTTGGGTGAGGGAGGGTTCGAGCAAGGTCTTCCCGAGAGCTGGGAGCCGGACTCCCAGAAGGGGGGGTCGAGAGGGCGGGGGGGGGGTTGTGGTTTGGCACCCTTGAGCAATGCACTTTAGCTCTAATAAAAAAACCCAGCTGTATGAACAACACGCTGAATTTTAAGTATGAAATTATGCAAAACAAAAGGAGGGAGGCACGACTTGCTGCCGAGGCCTGACTGTTTCGCTGTACTCTCCAAGTTCAAGTAGCGAGAGCACTTGTTTTCGGGGGCTTATTTTTCTGGGGTGGGGGGGGGGGGGTGGGGGGGGGAGCGTTTTGGCACCCGACACCGAATTGAATAAATCCGGTTTATGATCCTGCCTGCCCGGACTGGCTAGGGGAATAAATATGTTTTAATAGTGTCACTATGCACTGTATTTACTGCCTCACCTTCCACAGAACATATAAAACAGGGCCGCGCGGGGCCTTTCCAGGAAGCTTTCACTCGCTGCCCCGTCCTGCCGCGCGCACCGGGGTACCTGTGGGGTCCAGGGTTCGAGCCGGTGTGGGTCTACGGTCGGCTCGCCTCGCCGATCCGCCCAGGGGTCCGGGCAGACCGTGTTTGTGAAGTGACGCGTGGTGACGTGTGCCATTTTGATCACTAGTGTACACTAGTGATCAGACGTACATTCCCTGGCCAGCGCAAAACGCGAAGCAAGAGCACAGTGCTGCACATAGACAGGGGCCGACATTGGCTCAGGAGGTAAGAGCGGTCGTCTCATTGGCTCAGGAGGTAAGACCGGTCGTCTCATTGGCTCAGGAGGTAAGAGCGGTCGTCTCATTGGCTCAGGAGGTAAGAGCGGTCGTCTCATTGGCTCAGGAGGTAAGAGCAGTCGTCTCATTGGCTCAGGCGGTAAGAGCGGTCGTCTGGCAGTCGGAGGGTTGCCGGTTTGATCCCCCGCCCGGGCTGTGTCGAAGTGTCCCTGAGCAAGACACCTAACCCCCAAATGCTCCTGACGAGCTGGTTGGTGCCTTGCATGGCAGCCAATCGCCGTCGGTGTGTGAGTGTGTGTGTGAATGGGTGAATGAGAAGCATCAATTGTACAGCGCTTTGGATAAAGGCGCTATATAAATGCCGACCATTTTCAAACAGTAATTGAGCATTCCTGTTTGTAATAGTATAATTGAAACATTTCTTTGTGTTGGGGCGTTTTACTTCTAATCAGGCAATGGCAGGAACAGCTAAGTTCTGGATTCATGAGTCATTCAGAAGTTTCTAGCAATCAAAGTGCGATACGTCACAATAAATCACTACGCGGAACGACCCCGGGCAGATCGCTGAGCCGAGCAGATCGCAGGCCGACGGCAGATTTCAACGAGCTCTAACAAGGCCGTCATGGAAAAGAACGACGTGTGAGAGAGGGAGGGAGAGAGAGAGAGAGGGAGAGAGGGAGAGAGAGACGTTGTACGTCCTAAACCTCTCGCGGAAAATATTTGACAATTTCCGCACGTGTGTTTAAAGGCCATTGACATTTGTTCATTTGTTCCGTCTGAAGGGCCGACATTGTTCATTTTTAGCCAGTCACGGGAGCTTACGTACTCCCCTCTATTATTAGAAATTACAATATTTATGAGAAATCTCCCTGATAGAAAGCCCGTTTTATTCCACACCTCTTTTCTTTTCCCCCCTTTTCACCGGGTTTATTTTAATGGAACCGCACCCGAGAAATCATTCATGCATTTGTCAGCGTAATTGTACAGCACAATGTCATGAATAAATATGAGCCGATGGTCTCAACCTGCTGACAGCCCCGGAATAAATACATTTATAAAAACCGGGGGATTAAAGAAAGCCTCCTTTGCTCCTAGCCACTACAATAAATCATATTTTAATTGATTGAAAATAAAATGTTCATTGTGCTGACCTTTCAAGGGAAGAAGAACTCAAGGAGGTTTAACAGAATGGAGCAGAAGGCGCGTTGAACGTTGCCCATTATGAAAAAAAGTCAAATATCTCCGCTGATGGTTACTGGCGGTGAGTAAATATTACGGCGGACACGCAAACTTATCCGCGCGCTTTCAGAAGTGTTTAGCTGTCCGGCTGGCAACAAAGCGCCTTTGTTTCGTGGCAACCGCGCGCGGCTGAAATGCTAATTGCTCGAAGAAGCTGACAAGGGCGAAAAAATAAATCATTCTTATGCAGATTTGCCAGAACAATTACCGACTCTGCCAAACATCTGGAACCGAGAAGACTGGAGAAGTTTGCGAGGTGAAGCTCGAGGAGACGGTCTATCGCGCTTTCCGCTTTTGTTTTCGGGTTTTTAGAGTGTTATTCAAGACCACGGTGAAGGTCGCCCGTTTTCCGTTCTGGTTCCTCACTGGGGGAATGACTTGTCTTCCGCTGTCAGGATGGCAGAATCCCTCGCCATATTTTGACGCAGACCAAAAACACACCTTTTCAGACTGTACCTTGGTCCTCCTGATACCGCCCCCCTCCTCCAATATCCCTCTTGTCTAACCCTAACCCTTGAAAAAATAAACAAATAATTGCACTTACGCACTCACGATGACTTTCTTTTTGTTAAGAAGAGTCCATCATGCATATTTTACCAGTTATGGATTTGTTGCTTTTGAGTTGTGGGAAGAACCTATGCACTTGTAAGTCGCTTTGGATTAAAAGCATCTGCCAAATGGCTAAAATGTAAAATGTAAAATGTGAAATGTAAGGAAGAGGCAGAGAAACTCAGTGAAAATGAGAAAGGAGAGATGAAGTGGTCATTTACAGATATAATCGTGCCGTCGAGCGTCTCTTTGCTCTTCATGTCTTCCTGCAAGCCTGAGACTCGACATACGCTCGACTACGGCCAAGCTTCCAGGAGACGCGGTGAGAAAAACGCGCCGCGTGGGTAAAATGCGTCACCTCGCCATTCATTCAGGCAGTCGTGGAAGTCATTTGCACAGGAAGTCACATCGAGACCTGCGTCAGAACCAAGGGAAAATAAATTGCCTAATGTAGGGCGATTACAAATAAATACACATGAATGTGGGCTTACTTCCAAGCAGCGGGCAAGTCGTATCACCAGTTGTCGGTACGCCGGAAACCAGTTCCAAGACCTTCATCAAAACAGGAAGTCAGTTGAGACCAAGGCCTCTTTTCCAGCTGAGCCCTGTGTTAGTACAAGGAAAAATCCTGCATGTAATTGTCTCAGACGGTCAGAGCAGTCGTCAGGCAGTCGGAGGGTTGCCGGTTCAATTCCCACCCTGGGCGCGTCGAAGTGTCCCTGAAGACGGCTAACCCCCAAATGCTCCTGACGAGCTGGTGGCCTGTAGCGCAGCGGTTAAGGTACATGACTGGGACCCGTAAGGTCGGAGGTTTGATCCCCGGTGTAGCCACAATAAGATCCGCACAGCCGTCGGGCCCTTGAGCAAGGCCCTTAACCCTGCATTGCTCCAGGGGAGGATTGTCTCCTGCTTAGTCTAATCAACTGTAGGTCGCTCTGCATAAGAGCGTCTGCCAAATGCCAATAATGTACTGTAATGGTTGGTGCCCTGCATGGCAGCGAATCGCCATTGGTGAGTGTGTGAATGAGAGGCATCAATTGTACAGCGCTTTGGATAAAGGCGCTATATAAATGCCAACCATTTACCATTTACTTCCAAGTTCAGCTGAAAGAAAAAGCCCCACACACACACACACACACACACGCACACACAGCTCTGAGCCTCAGAAGGGCGGCCAGTGGGCCTGCACAGGAGAGCGAAGGCGAACGCGCGCGGGAGAGAAAACGCCCGATAAACTAATTCGCTCTCCGTTCACATACCGTACGTGCCAGCCCAGACAGATAGCGACACACAGACACAGCCACCTTCATCTTTCGCGCCCGCTTATGAATAAATCACTTTCGGCTGCAGACTCTCCATGTTTTTGCAGCAAAAAAAACATAATTTAACTTCGGCAACTGATGCGCCCGGTTGTGCCTTCCGGAGGGAAACTTTCAGGGGAGATTATGTGACGAAAAAAAGTTTCCCTCCGGGCGATGTGCAGCTAAATTGATGGACAGACCGCGTCAATCGATCACGACACAGAGCCCTGAAAGGCCAGAGTAATCGCCCATGACGTGGCTGATGTCCTGCGTGTCAGCAAACCTCCGGTCCCTCTCTCCGGACCTGCAACACGGCCCGACACAGGGGTTCTCTGTGAGCTGAGGGAGGGTGCATTCAATCTGCCCGCAACGGGAGCTCGTCCTTCACCTTTTGAAGAGCAAGTGCAATGTTTTTTTTCCCCCGTTACGATACAAGTACAGGTATTTATTTTACCCGAAGCGACTTACAGTTGATTAGACTAAGCAGGGGCAATGTGGGGTTAAGGGCCTTGCTCAAGAGCCCAACAGCTGGCTACACTGGGGAAAGAACCACCAGCCTTCCTGGTGTGCCAGTCAAGTACCTTAGCCACTGAGCTACAGGCTGCCCCCGTAAAATGAAGTTCTGGAACGCCATTGATTTATGTTACCAGTAGCGATCATCACACATGCATGAGGATGTTCAGTTAAGAACATTATGGTTATGACCAGAGAGAACACACCAATGATTTCTGTTACCAGTAGCGATCATTAGGATGTTCAGTTAAGAACATTATGGTTATGACCAGAGAGAACACACCAATGATTTCTGTTACCAGTAGCGATCATTAGGATGTTCAGTTAAGAACATTATGGTTATGACCAGAGAGAACACACCAATGATTTCTGTTACCAGTAGGGATCATTAGGATGTTCAGTCAAGAACATTATGGTTATGACCAGAGAGAACACACCAATGTTTTCTGTAACCAGCAGCGATCATCACACGAGCATTAGGATGTTCAGTTAAGAGCGTTACGGTGCGTTGAGGCACCCGTGTGACTGTCGGGGGGTTTAAGGCCCTCTCCGTATCACAGCGCTCGGTGAAACGGCGTGAGAGACGCGGGGCGGTCGGGGCGGTAAACCGGCTCCCGATCCGGGAGGACCGGGCCTTTGCGGACTCGTGGGACGGCGGCCCATTTCACGGGCGATGACTCGGGCCTTTCCCAGCGCCGTGTCGTGATCGGTTGATACGGTCTCCGCCTCGGTTCAGCCACGCCGGGCCTCCGGTCCTGGGCGGACGCAGAAAATCTATCCGCGCCGCAGAGATTTCACACAGTCTTCGACTTCGGGGGACTCCGTTGCGCTTCTCGAATTTGAATTCGGCCCTTTTCTGGGTCCTGCGGATGTTTTTTTTTTTTTTTGGCCTGAAGGTTGTGGGTTTACTCTGCCAGGCTCCGCGCGCGAGCTCCAAGCGCTCCGAAACTTTCAGCCAGCCACGAGCGTTTCAAAACGAAATTCAAGAGTTAGCCCAGCACGACGGCCGGAGAGTGTTTGGCATGTCCAAGCAGACATTTCCCTGGGTAACTAGGCTCATCTCGCTTTCCCTCTTGGAAGCGCTCTCTGCTTTTTTTTTTCTTGGAACGGGGAACAGGGAAATTACATATTTTTTTTTAACCACAAGAAATGACATTAGTTCCTCTTCAATGAAAGACGATCCTTTGAAAATAGAAAAGCTGATCATCATTCACGCAAATTCATCTGATTCTGTATGTGTTCCCACATAACACAACAGCACACTTTAATCATTTCAATGGAGGAAATGAAAGGAAATACCCAGAGTGGATGTGAAATGAAATGAAAATGCAATCACTTTATAAAATAATTCAAAGAGCTGGCTTATTTTTCCCCCCTATTTTTAGCAATTTGTTTATAGAGAAGGAAATGGAGAGGGAGAGGGAGGGAGGGAGAAGGGGAGAGAGAGAGAGGGAGAGGGAGGGAGATGGAGAGAGAGGGAGAGAGAGAGAGATAGGGGGGAGAGAGAGAGAGAGCGACAGAAGCACAAACCGGATTGTGGGCAGAAACGCTGGATCCACGGAGCATAAAAGGTGAATGTGAAACCCCATTAAGCTTTGTGTGCTGGAAGCTGAGGCAGTAGCCCCGGGGCGGGCGGGGGGGGATAAACGCTCCTCATCAGGGCCGTCTCCCATCCGCCACGCGTAGCCCTCGGCCCGCAGCGGCGGCGGAGGGTCGATGAGGCTCTCCCGCAGAGTTCAGCCCCGCTAAACGCCCGGGATGCGCACTTTAAGAAATGCCAGGGCTTTTTACTGCCCCGTCTGCACGCTGACTCCCAGCATCACGCGGGGGCCAGGGCACTCGCACGCTGACGGGCACGGGGAGGTGCTGCGGCAGGCTATCGGCACGCTCTGTCTCCTCCGGGTTATCGGTACGTTCTGTCTCCTCCGGGTTATCGGTACGCTCTGTCTCCTCTGGGTTATTGGTACGTTCTGTCTCCTCTGGGTTATTGGTACGCTCTGTCTCCTCCGGGTTACCGGTACGCTCTGTCTCCTCCGGGTTATCGGTACGCTCTGTCTCCTCCGGGTTATCGGTACGCTCTGTCTCCTCTGGGTTATCGGTACGCTCTGTCTCCTCTGGGTTATCGGTACGTTCTGTCTCCTCCGGGTTACCGGTACGCTCTGTCTCCTCCGGGTTATCGGTACGCTCTGTCTCCTCCGGGTTATCGGTACGCTCTGTCTCCTCTGGGTTATCGGTACGCTCTGTCTCCTCTGGGTTATCGGTACGCTCTGTCTCCTCCGGGTTATCGGTACGTTCTGTCTCCTCTGGGTTATTGGTACGTTCTGTCTCCTCTGGGTTATTGGTACGTTCTGTCTCCTCCGGGTTATCGGTACGCTCTGTCTCCGCCGGGTTATCGGTACGTTCTGTCTCCTCTGGGTTATCGGTACGCTCCGTCTCCTCTGGGTTATCGGTACGTTCTGTCTCCTCCGGGTTATCGGTACGTTGCGATGCGGAGCAGCTTTCCGTGTGGGATGCGCAGCACGCAGGATGACAGAGGGTTGTGGAGTCGGCCCTGCACCCCCGTGGATACAACTCAGCGACATCAAACATCAAACCAGCCGCTGAAGCTCTGCTCCACGGGGCGTACAACAGCAGCGCCCGTGAGGGTCTCCCCTCCACACTTTACATCCAAGCACGCTTCACATGCGCCACCAAACGCCCTCCGACCCGCCCTCTCCGCCGCACGCCTACTGTACATCGTTGAGATTCTGCGGAGCGCTTCCATTCAGATGCAGAGATTTCGTTTATAGGTTTGTTTTGTTTTGTTTTTTCGCGGCTTGAAGGGAATTGATCTCGCGTGGAATTCCGGCCTTGTTTTGAGAACGGCGCTCTGGTTTCCATTGTAATTCAGAGCGCGCCACGTTTCTCAAACAATGCGGCAGTAATCTGATCGCCATTGTTGCAGAAATCGTACGGGAAAACATGGCGCGGGATTATTGTAATTCTTCGAGGCGCCTATTTCTCGGCGCGATGCTGCAGTCGTGTAAGAGGCTGCTGAGGAGTAATCCTGGAGGTATCAATTACTCACTCACCGCTGTGGTAAGTCTGCCAGATGAAATGCGTCCCACGACCTTCCCACACCTTACAGGGGCCACTTACAGTGCCGGAGGGGATCTGCACTTTCCCAAAACTTTTCCCACCCCCCCCCCCCGAAGTTGAACTTTTGAACTTCCCTCTCAGTTTTTTTTTTTTTTTCTTCTTCTCTCTGTTCTGCACATTCCTGGCGCTCTATTAACTGCGGCGTTTCCCGTCAGAGTGGCCGGAGGGGCCGGCCTGCGCTCATCCCACACCCAGAGGCTCCTGCATAATGCACGACCGGCACGCTTCAGTGCCCGCGGACACACCGCGCGCTCTTCAGGGCTGCTCAATCTTTCATGGAGGACCCCGAACTCACCGCCGTCTTCACGCGCGGTTATCAATAATTACAGTCCGCCATTACGCGCGGATCGCCTGACGGACCAACCGGCTGAGGGTGGGGGTGGGGAGAGTGCCGAGAGATGAGCCGCCGTTTCTGATTGGTCCCCCGAGAGGTCAAGGGTCACGGCCAGTCAAAGGCAAACCCCAAGGTCTGGTAGCATGTAGCCTATTGGCTAAGGTTAATGGCCAGGCCCTAAAAGGTTGGTGGTTCAAGCCCCAGTGAAGCCAGCACCTCACATTGCTCCAGGGGGGACTGTCTCCTGCTTAGTCTCATCAACTGTAAGAGGTCTGGTCTGGCAGCATATAGACTATTGGCTAAGGTTAATGACTGGGAGCCGAAAGGTTGGTGTTGTAGCCACAATAAGATCCGCACAGCTGTTGGGCCCTTGAGCGAGGCCCTTAACCCCGCATTGCTCCAGGGGAGGATTGTCTCCTGCTTCGTCAAATCAACTCTAAGTCGCTCTGGATGAAAACGTCAGTTACATAACCGTAACGTAATGTAATGTATGGCAGCGAATCGATACCTCTTTCGTGGGGAAGCCCGGTCGTTGTCAACGGGGGGCACTCTCCACTCCTCGCCTCCCTCCAGACCCGTACACGGGACCCCAGAGGTGTTAACCCGGCCCACTCGGAGTGGGAGTTGGGGGGCGGTGAGGACACCAGCAGGTCCGTTTTGGCCCCCAGAACGGAGCCCGCGGCTCCCAGAAGTCGGCGCCTGATTGACTTGGCGGCGGTTCTCCTCCGTCCCCCGGTGGCAGACCTTCCCCCCTCCTCTCTCTATCTCTCTCCAGCAGAAGCAGGCCCGTCAGGCCCCTCCTCTGCGCGGTGGAGCGGCGGTTAAGACGGATCTGGCGACGGACCATCAGGACCGGGGCCGCAGGTTTGAATTCCTGCCGAGGGCGAGGGGGGAGTGGGGTGTGAACGGAAGCGTGAAAGCTATGCAAATAACCGGGGATTGAAGGGATGGCAGTCTGGACTATCTGCCGAATCCAGAACAACAAACACAATGAAGGGGAGACGAAGACTTCGCCCGCTGCGTCGCGGGTAGTCCTCCGGGAGCCGATACCACAGAGCAAGAGAGCGAGTGAGCAGGAGCCGAGGCACCCTCAGGGGAAAACAGATCCCACTGAATTCTATGGTGACAGAAAACCCATTTCTCATCTGCGTTCGTACGACGGGGAGCCGGAACGTTCCGGGTCCTGCGCCACACAGGTGGGTAGCCGTTGCCACAGCCCTGTGAGAGGGGCGTTTTGGGGTGACACGGCACCACGGCGGTGAAAGTGTAAAAGTTGAATTAATTCTCCATAACTGTGTGAATCTGCCGGGGAACACGGCAGATGAGTTGGATTAATACAAACAAAAACAAGAGGCTGCCCTACCCTCTCATATTGGCCCAGCTCTCCACAAGGCAGCTGCGGTTCTGTACTGCATTAATACCTTGCGGTTCCTCTCTCATGATCCCCCATACACAGACAGACACACACACACACACACACACACACACACACACACATACATACACCATACACCATACACCATACACACACACACACAGAAACGTATACACACACGCACAGAAACACACACACACACACACACACATACACCATACACCATACACCATACACACACACACACAGAAACATATACACACACGCACAGAAACATACACACACACACACACACACAGACACACACAGAAACACACACACACACACACACACACAGAAACGTATACACACACGCGCAGAAACACACACACACACACACACACACACACACACACACACACACACACACACACACACACACACACACACACACACACACACACACACACACACACATACACCATACACACACACACACACACACACACACACACACACACACACACACAGAAACGTATACACACACGCACAGAAACATACACACACACAGAAACACACACACACACAGACACACACACACAGACACACACACACACACAGCAATTAAATTGCGAAAAAGTGACGCTGCTGGCATCAACACATTTGCTTCAAAACCCCATGTGACTTAACCACGCGATGTTGATAAATTGAAAAAATTAATGGTAAAAAGGGATAAATGGCTGTTTTGCCAGCTCCCTCTTTGTGTGTGTGTGTGTGTGTGTGTGTGCACATACATATACACACTGCATATTTATATACATGCGTAGACACACATCAACTCCCTTCAAAAAAGGAAAAAGCATTTTGCATGTTTTTATTGCCAAGATCTGTATTTGCATAAGCAAATAGCACTGCTCACAAGAGATCACTTCTGCATAAAATGGAACGTTCAGTACTCAAATATATTTTCATGGTGTGTGTGTGTGTGTGTGTGTGTGTGTGTGTGTGTGTGTGTGTGGGGCAGCAGAAAAAGTGCATTGCAAACTGCACTGTGGGACTGTTCCACCACAATACAGGGCATGTGTATGTGGGTGTGTATGCGTGTGTGTGTGTGTGTGTGTGTGTGTGTGTGTGTGTGTGTGTGTACGCCGCGTGTCTTTCAGCACAAAAATGAGATCCTCAAAATGAGATATGCAAATATTTCACCACCGCCTTATTGCATATTTGAAGAAGGCTGACATTTACTTAAAA
The DNA here is from genome assembly GCF_963514075.1 of Conger conger. Lineage (NCBI taxonomy): Eukaryota > Metazoa > Chordata > Actinopteri > Anguilliformes > Congridae > Conger > Conger conger. The sequence goes on from NC_083778.1 coordinate 17,917,664, forward strand.
AAGGCACGGTGGGGGTCCACGGTGGGGGTCAGTGTGGGAAGGCAGAACTCGAGCGATAGAGTCTCTGCCTGTGGCTTCATCCGTGAGTCCACATTGTGTGAGACTGCAGCCGGGCACGGTCCACCTGAATGCTTTCTCCTGGGGTTCATTTTCGAAATTATTATCCACTCCTCTCTGCAAAATTCCAATGCCCGATATGCTAATGCGAAATAATAAATAACATAGGCCGAGTAATTGCGTTACTATATTTTAATAATTCTCTCACATCTACCCGCGGATTCGGAGCACGCAGCCACACATATGTTTCCGACTTATCATGTTAAACTGCCCTTCTGATAGACAGTCGATAATTTTTTCCAATAAAGATGGTCTAATAAAGTACCATATAAATCAAAATGGTGGTAACCGTTGACATTTTTGGAGGCGTTGGTGTGAATAGCTCCACGTGCTTACAGGATTTAACCCTCAGGTCCCCATCTTCGGCGCAGCATTCTGGGCTTGGCTGTTGGTCCACACGGTCTCCAAACCTGGGTCGAATACGTAATTGTTTTGGATTCAAAGACAGTTCTGTGCTCGGTCGGTGCGACTGGACCAACCAAGAGGACCAGAGGGTGGGGTTTGCAGTTCCTGACCGTATTTTCATACTGTAGGTTACGCCAGACAAGCTCAGAATAGTATTTGACTGCAAAACGATTACGTATTTGACCCAGGTCTCACCTCATATCCGCATTTCCTGATCAACAGACGTTCCCGGCAGTTGCCCATGGCAACCGCCTCAGTCTGGATATTCAGCTATACCAGGGAGTGCCTCAGCGAGGACATTTGCAGACACGTTGGGTTTTTCTGCCCCGCCAACAGCCCTTCTGTGATATTCCATGTCCCCTCAGGGCAGTGGGGTGTGTGAACGCTGTGTCTCCTCAGGGCAGTGGGGGGTGTGAACGCTGTCTCCCCTCAGGGCAGTGGGGTGTGTGAACGCTGTGTCTCCTCAGGGCAGTGGGGGGTGTGAACGCTGTCTCCCCTCAGGGCAGTGGGGTGTGTGAACGGTGTTTCTCCTCAGGGCAGTAGGGCGTGAGGATGCTCTGTCTCCTCAGGGCAGTGGGGTGTGTGAACGCTGTCTCCCCTCAGGGCAGTGGGGTGTGTGAACGGTGTTTCTCCTCAGGGCAGTAGGGCGTGAGGATGCTCTGTCTCCTCAGGGCAGTGGGGTGTGTGAACGCTCTCTCCCCTCAGGGCAGTGGGGTGTGTGAACGCTGTGTCTCCTCAGGGCAGTAGGGCGAGAGGACGGTCTGTACCCTCACGTTCACACCACACGGCGCCAGTTCATTCGAGCCGGGGCGCGTGAAGGGTGAAGAAAATTGGGATACATCTACAGGCGGCCTTTAATCCCAGTTGATTAAGTCCACTTCACGCAACATAAATATTTATGTGCGACTAGAAAGTGCTTTGCTTGACAGAGGGGGGGGGGGGGGGGGGCAAATCAAGCCTGCCTTTCTTTTCTGTTCAAAGAACAAGCGGTATTATTATTAATGAAGGAAGCCCAACAGAACACGGCCGTCTCCGAGGCTCGGCCGGGTCGATTAGCGGAGGCGATACCCCGCTCCAGGTAGCCGGCTTTCATTCCCCCGCTCCGCGTCTCACACCGTTTCATCCCTCTTTATTTGTATTTATTTATTCTAATTCATTTAACCGACATTACACTCGGGAGCGGAGCCGGGGAACAAAAAGGCGTCACTCCGGCAGGTTCAGCGTCGGGAACACTGGAGGGCTTTTCCATTAATGCCACCGCCTTATCTGAAAAGCCGCAGTGATTTAGTGACCTTGGTGTACCGTCGATGGGCTCACGCCATCCAACCCTTTATTTTTCTCCTCTTTTTTCTTTCCCTTTTACGCGTTCCTGACCTGGAAATCGATCCAGGCCCCGCCATCTTTTTAGGCCATTCCGAAAACTACTTAGCGCAGGAGTATTTCTTTCAGAAAGCCTGCGGGATAAATGATCGACCTGTGGATCCAGCTCTCCCCCCCAACTGCCACGTCTGTAACTGTCGTGGCTTCCAACTGACGTTCGAAGGAGCGAGAACATTCCATTTGCCAAACTCACCTTCTCTTCACTCCTCCGTCTTGAATTATTTTTCTTTAACATTTTTCTCGCCTTTTTCTAGCCTCTCCTGATGGGTGGAGCTAAGAGAAAAATAAGGGATTGGAATGAGCCCCAGGGCGGCACGGATGGTGCAGTGGGTAGCACTGCCGCCTCACAGCAAGGAGGTCCTGGGTTCGAATCCCCGTCGGCCGGGGCCTCTCTGTGCGGAGTTTGCATGTTCTCCCCGTGTCTGCGTGGGTTTCCTCCGGGTACTCCGGTTTCCTCCCACAGTCCAAAGACATGCAGGTTAGGCCGATTGGAGAGTCTAAATTGCCCGTAGGCATGAGTGTGTGAGTGAATGGTGCGTGTGCCCTACGATGGACTGGCGACCTGTCCAGGGTGTATTCCTGCCTTTCGCCCAATGTATGCTGGGATAGGCTCCAGCCCCCCTGCGACCCTGATCAGGATAAGCGGGTTCAGATAATGGATGGATGGATGGATGGAATGAGCCCCCAGTCTGGTCCAACCTACAGCACATTGTCCCAGCTCTATAAGTCCAACTATAACAGTGCCCCCTACTGGCCATTCCCAAAGGGAACCAGCACACAGATTGTGTTCTCAGCACAAGGTTTCAGGGCGGCATCAGCCCTGGCTGTTCTCCTAAATTGCCCATAAAAACATGATTCCTCAGCCACTTAATCACGCGCAGGGCACGACCTCTATCAAGGTCAAAGTACACACACATTTCTCCTCTTTGGATTTATTTATACATGCCTGCACATTCGGCAAATCAGACCCGCAAGTTCAGCACTCAAGAGGTGCAACGGGTGGGACGGAGATCCGATTCGACAAGCGGCTCCGTTTCGTTCAACGTATTGTGACATTTCAGAGCATTACCGTCACAAAGCGTGCCGTAGCCTGGATAATCTGGGCACGTTTTCACAGCGTGAGTGTCCCCACCACCCTGTGAGGGGCGGCCTGTGGCGTAGCGGTTAAGGTAAAGGACTGGGACACGCAAGGTTGGTGGTTCTAATCCCGGTGTAGCCACAATAATCATCCTTAACTACATCGAAATAAATGGAAACTCGTCCCAAAAACCTCGGTTAGTTCAAACGTTTGTTTTGGCTCTCCTGTAAAATTCAGAAAATGGCACCAAAGCCTCGATACGTACATATGTATGCGTGTGAGCTTATCTGAGTGCACTATATAAGGGGGCGGCCTGTAGCGTAGTGGTTAAGGTACATGACTGGGACACGCAAGGTTGGTGGTTCTAATCCCGGTGTAGCCACAATAAGATCTGCACAGCCGTTGGGCCCTTGAGCAAGGCCCTTAACCCTGCATTGCTCCAGGGGAAGATTGTCTCCGGCGTAGTCTAATCAAATGTACGTCGCTCTGGATAAGAGCGTCTGCCAAATGCCAATAACGTCATGTAAATACTGCAGCGAGAGCGAGATCGGTGCCCACTGCCCAGACGTGGCGGGGAGAAACCGGCCCCTCCGTGCCAGGCGTTCTGTGCCAGGCCTCTCAGAGACGGGCCGGCTGGACCGCCGTCAGAACCGCCGGGGAACATGGCCGCCGGACAGGGCCCGGTCGCTGGAGAACGCGCGGTAAACAATGCTTCCCCCTTTCACACCGTCATATGCTCTCGCTCTAGTCCAATGATTATCAGCCGCAGCTTCATTCCCAGCAGGCTGTGCACGGAGCTCTGTAAAGCTTCCCGTAATAACGTGGGGGCAGACTGTAGCGTCGCGGCTAAGGTACGTCGTGAAGGTTGGCGGTTCAATCCCCAGGTGGAGGGTTAGGGAAATCATATTGCATTCTTCAATAACCTCCAGGCAAGAGGTTATTCTCCTCTTTCTCTTTAACTCGATCCGATGACGCCGAGCTGCCGGCACCTGGCACTTATGAGTCTTAATTTGAATTTTCACTCTCACAGAGCACCAACACGGAAGAGGTTTTGAGAGCAGATCAAGCAGAGGGCTGCTCCAGGGCTGGTGAGGGAGGCTTGCTTGGCTACAGGCTGAGGTACATGACAGGGACCTGGAAGGTTGGTGGTTCGATCCCCAGGTGTAGCCATGATAAGCTGTTGGGTCACGGCCCTTAACCTGCTTAGTAATGACTGTCCCCTGCTTGGTGTAATCAACCGTACGTGGCTTCAGATAAAAACGTCAGCTAAAGTTTTGCAGGTGGTGTTTCACCTTATAAATAAAGATCTATCCACCTAAAGATCTGTCTAAATAACCAGTTATTATTGTTATTTTATGTTGGTATTGTACGAGGTCTTTTTGTGAAGTGCGGGTAACGACTACAGTGTGATTTTCCTGAAGTTCACGCTCTGTAGCACCGCATAGCTCCGGGCACTATAAACAGGCAGCCGGGCTGAATGAGAACTCAAAAATACACGAAAAAAAGGAAGAAAAAAACAAAAAAAAACAACGGGGGAAAAAACGTCAACACTTTATCATGCACCATTACCCGAAGTGATTGCTGGCGATCTGCATCTGGGATTGCGTGTTTGTTTTTATTCAGCCTCTCTCTGTATCATGAAGCAAGGTTTTGACTGGTCAGAGGGAAAATAAATAAATAAATAAAAAATAAAACTCATTTATTTCCAGGGCTGCAGGCGTCCTGGAGAAACAGCAGCGCAAACTTCATTACCCGGTGCCTTGATGTGGGCACACTGTGTCGAGGGTTCGGTGCAAGTGACATTTCGGGCCAAAATGAGTATTATATATCAAAAGAAAACTCTGGTGTCATCCTTAACTACATCGAAATAAATGGAAACTCGTCCCGTTTCGTTCAAACGTTTGTTTTGGCTCTCCTGTAAAATTCAGAAAATGGCACCAAACCCTCGATACTTACATATGTATGTGTGTGAGCTCATCTGAGTGCACTATATAAAAACTCCACCAGCGGTGGCATCTTTTTAAAACACAATGACATAAAACCGGTTGTTTAAGTGTTGTTTATAAAGGCTTTATTAATCATGTGTAAACCCTTCAAAGATGACGTAAGATCAGATGTCATACTTCACAAAGGGAGATATAATACCCTATGCAATAACGTGACATAACCAAGAATGTCACCTGGCATTAAGCTTGGCTCCTTAGGATGCTACGCTAACTTTGGCATAACGCAAGATCAAGCTCGTGACACTTAGCAACATCGTGTTGGCCTAGCATCCTAAATAAACATGATTTTGCCAGGTGGCAGTCTTGGTTAGGTCAAATTTGATGTATACAGTGTATGGTTTACAAAGCCATTATTGTCATGTTCATGAAGGCCTTACATATGCTTCATAAAGCATTCATAAGCAACACTTCACTGAATAGGAGGACACATTGGACACGTGAGGAGGCCTGCCAGGTCAGTGCTCAATCGACGAGGTTCACTAAAGACGTCGACCGGCCGCCAGTCCTCAGTTCCAGACACGGGGATGTTCTTAAAAGGAGGCTACACTGAAAAGCTGTCGCGGCTGCTGTATCCATTCAAGTCAGCCCCTTAAATAAATCACCAATTAACTTTTTAACTTTGTTCATTAAGAGCAATTAGTTGTTCACCAGGGCCTAGAACCGTTAATGTAATAACTTCATTAGCGTAATTCGGACAGCTGTCCCAATAGAAGCGGCCAGATCCGCTCAATCATTCAGTCTGATGCTCCGCTCTGCACGACCACTGAAGTGCCTTGTCCAATCAGAGCCTGCGCTTCGCTCTAGGGCGGACCTCATTGGCCGGGCACGTTCCTTCCGCCTACTGGCCGTAAAGTAACGCTTCGAACGATCAAGTAAAAAAGGACTGTTTTTTTCCCAGTGCGAGCGAGCGTCTTCATCGTTCACGACATCGATAAACAGCTTCATCATCTCAAGGCAAAGCGTCTGCCCCGGATCGCTTCAGCTTCAGTGCCAACGCACGTCAAACGCTGCCAGAATATTCACGAAAAATACGAAGACTTACTCGACTAATTTTTCATACTCATTTCACCATTTTTGCCAATAATTCACGGGAGATGAAGTGATGGCACATAAATAAATAGCCGTGTTCAATTAATGGCTACATCAGACTTCATTATTGGAGAACGCCGGCATATGGAGCCGGGGATGGAACATGCACTAAAATGAAACTCATCACAAAATAAAAATGACAAAATGTCTCCCAAATAAACCATAAATTACTCTGTTTTAAATTGTCTTAAATTATCGTTTCCTTGGCAAGTTTTCACCCGACTAGTAAATCTAGAAATTAATCAAACTGTCTCACCATATTGGCAGCATTTTTGTGTTGTTTAGCAAAAAAAAAAACGTTTTTCACCCATTCACACACACTCACACAGCAAGACTGCCAACAACGGGGGTTTGGGGTTGGAATTGACGGTAAATGGTAAATGGTTGGCATTTATATAGCGCCTTTATCCAAAGGGTTATGCAATCGATGCTTCTCATTCACCCATTCATACACACACTCACACACTCACACACCAATGGTGATTGGCTGCCATGCAAGGCGCCAACCAGCTCGTCAGCAGCTACTGGGGGTGAGGTGTCTTGCTCAGGGACACTTCACAGGATATCAAACAGGCAACCCTCCGACCGCCAGACGACCGCTCGTACCTGTAGAATCTCTCCCCACCTTCAAGCGCAAACTGAAGACGCACCTCTTCAAGCAGCACCTCTCCCCATCCCGCCCTACCTCCCTGTGAACCTTAATGGTTGTCTTTGTGATTTACGTAGTGTTTCGGTATTTTTAGTTGAATAGGTAAGCAGTACTTGGATAGTTAAGTTTGGTCACTTTTGCTTTGTCGTTTGTTTATTTGTTGATTTAAAAAAAAGAAAAGAAAAAAAAAGGCCCTGGTCCTTATCTTCGTTGTACGGGTAGCAGTTGAAATTGTACTTCCCTCTAGGGTCTTTCAGCGCACTTACCCCTGGTTATGGGTATGCACTTTGTTGTATGTCGCTCTGGATAAGAGCGTCTGCCAAATGCCAATAATGTAATGTAATGTAATGTAATGTAATGTACCTCCTGAGCTAATGTCGCCCTGTATGAAGAGAAACGATGGGGGTGGTTCATTTGTTCTCCGTCGTGTCTGCAGCATGCCGCAGTGTCGTGGTTCAGAATTGCCCTCGGCCGCTGGATGAAGCCCTTTTCCAGGGGACTGTCGGAGCTCCTCACGGGCGGTGGAGGTGGAGGGCGGGGGGGGGAGTAGACGGAATGTAATATCGAGGAAGCACTGCGTCGGTAACAAGACATTTACTTCTTTTTTTTTTTTCTTCATCTTTTTTTTTTATCACTGGAGGTGCGGCGGCCACCTTGTAAATGTCGCGGCGGACACAAGACAAATGTTAGCGGCCCGAATCAAAGCGGCCGGCGCAAAAACCTCCCCCGCCTCGCCACCTGAACCCGTGGCACGGACGCCCCCGTCGCCGCGTCAATCATCCTGACAACCGCCGGGCGGGCCGGGGGGGGGGGGGGGGGGGGGCGGCGGGCGGGAGGCCTGATGGATGCGCGAAAAGCCAGGGGGTCGCTCCGTGTGGGCCGTGGCCCCTTTGCGAGAGGGGCCGGGCGGCCCCATCAATCCCCCCCCGCTCGCCCCTCCCGGAGACCCCGCTCGAACACGACGGGCACGTTCGTGAAGAAGCGGCCCTGAATCACGACGCGGAGAGGGACGGAGGGGGGCGGCGGGGTTTGTCACCGGAGCGCAGTTCCGCCCGCACTCCCTTCTGCATCTCATTTTCCGCCGTCGTGCTCCGTCCGTAGCCCTGTCCTCATTTACGATCGGGGCGGGGGTGCCGGGGTGCGGGGGTGCGGGGGTGCGGGGGTGCGGGGAGAGAACTGTGAAGACTGTCTCAGCCAAGTGGCATTGTGGGTAATGAGCCACCTGAGTCCGCGGTTGTCGTCGGCGTTGCCGTTGCCGTCGGCGTCGACGGGCCAATCGCGCGGCCCGGGCGTGTGATGCGGGCGAGGCTCGGGGGGGATTCTGCCGCCGCTCCACACAGACCTCAGCTGCTCCCGCCCGTAATCTCATCTGAATGTTATTGTTTGATTTCCCCGCAATCTCCCCGCCTGCGCTGCCCCGCACCGCTCCACAGGCAGGGCGGGGGGCGGAGGGTTAGGGGGACGGGACAGGGGGGGGGGGAGAGAGGGCCGGTAATGGATGTTCATTTCCTCCTTTCGGGAAACCGCGAGGCGTTACTGATTCGTGGTGAAAGGGGGGCCGTCGCATTAGCATGTTTGATAACTGCGTGAAGACCGTCTCCGGTTTGTGTTTCTCGGTCAGATAACGCAGGTGAGTTTCCGTCACACGAAACAGCCACCTGAGGGACACCTGAATTCCTACGGTCCAACAGCTCAAACGCATTAATCACCCCATACGCATCTCTGCATTATAACACCCCCGTGCTCCTATAAACTCCTATATAACAAGCAGACACTGTGACTAGGCCTTATTCACTCTCACTCTGACCCACTCTCTCACTCTCTCACTCTCTCACTCTCTCACTCTCTCACTCTCTCACTCTCTCACTCTCTCACTCTCTCACTCTCACTCTCTCACTCACTCACTCACTCTGACCCTCTCTCTCACTCTCTCCCTCTCTCACTCTCTCTCTCTCACTCTCTCTCTCTCTCTCTCTCTCTCTCTCTCACTCACTCACTCTCTCACTCTCTCACATAAAACCACACACCCACACAGCAATGACTCAACCTGAATGGCGTCTCCACCATTATCTGCCACCATTTTTCAATCAGGGGTATTCCATTGTCCAGAACCGTGCGACTTGATTTCTGAGCCTTGGGTAAAATGCCATTTTGCCGCACTGATGTCCAAAATCAAAAGCGAATGCCAGAGCCAGAGCATTTCTTTACCTAAACGGACCATTTATATTTCGGGAGCACTTACTGGAGTATTTCTGGTTTCACAAGCTGTTGAAGGGTAAAACTGCAGGAGATTGAACCTGCTCCCGAAAAAACTGCACCACCCTCAGCGTTACAAAAACACAACTAGGTAATGCGCACAGAGGGGAGAACGCTACGGATCAATATTTTCGACGGAAAAGCACATAATTCCCCCGAGGACCCAACAGACATGTAGAAGGAGACTTTTCATAATCTTTGCATATTCCGAAAATATTTGCCAGCTTAAAAAAACATCCTTTGTTTTGACAGCTGCGTTTATTGTTTGCTAAGCTTTATTTGCAGCCTGGCGTTGAAATCTTAAAAAGTCTTTAAAAAAACCTGAAAACGTTTATAGAGAAAGGCTGGAAATTGCGTAGGCCTGCACGAGAACTCTTCCCGGATCGGGGGGGGGGGGGGGGGGGGGGTGGCTTTCCCGACATAAATATGACATTAGCGCGGCGTATGGAAAAGCCGAGCGTTTTATGACTTTCTTTCTTTCTCCTCGCGCAAATTTCACGTTTAACCATCTGTGGCGTCGCTGAGTCTCCCCTCTTCGTGCGAAGACGGAATCACTCAGCCTCTGAATTGCTAATGTGCCCCATTCATTCCCCCAGATTGCTCATTTGCGGGCCTTTTCAGGGCCATTAAAGTGTCGATTCATGCGGGCGAATTACAACAAAATGGCCGCCGAACGACGACTCGCTCCCGACGGTAGCTAAATGACGCGGCGCGTCAAGAACGCGCTCGTTCAGACGTACGATAAAAACCAGGACAAAAAAAAAGAAAAAACCCGGCGATGTTAACTTCCTTTTTAGTATGATGAGGGGCAATTTCTCGCTCTGGTACAAAAAAGGAAAAAAAACACACACACACACACAGCACTACTGTACCGAGTACTTCCACATTAGCATTGCACTTCAGGCAAAACACTAGATATAATTACTCCACGGCGGTTCTGGCTTTTCAGAAAGCGGCTGAATGTGTAATTGGTAAAGGAGACCGATTCACAGTCTGGGCAGAGAGCTCACACTCACTCCTTCTTGTACGGACGAGGCAGCTCTTCATTGTTGAAGCTTCCTCCCTCCCCGTATTTTACATTGTAGGGCTTTCACTTAAACACAACACAGCATAATGGCGAGAACAGGCTATTCAGCCCGGCAATTTTCCTACCACAGAAGTGTGCCGGTGTAGTTTAAAGTGTGGTTTGCCTAAAAAAGCTAAACAGTATCGAGCACCATATGAAATTTATGACACCGTCTTTGTAGCTTTTCAGACGGCTGGCAAACGTGGACTTGAGCGTGGTGTGTGTAAACGTGTCGTCTCGTTCTGCACGCGGACGTGAAAACCCGGCTGCTGAACGCACAAATCAGCCAATCACCTAAAGCCTCTCTGTGTGTGTGTGTGTGTGTGTGTGTACGTTACAGCAAAGGCCGAGGGAGCGATGTGCACTTAGGACGGTGCGGGCGTGGAAACGCTGGCTAAACTTGCCTTATAGGTCTTAGTTCGTTTCATCGATAGTATCCATTTCGTAAATAATCTTTCGGGGCTGGACTCCACCAGGAAACGGAGACAGGCCAAAGCCACATGCCTGGGGTAGAGACTGACTGGAGCACCCAACGTATAAGCATACTGTAATAATAAATGAATATAAAAATACATTGAATGGATGCGGGGGAGGGAAGGGGCGTGGCCAGCGGAGGGCCATGTGACCGGGGAGGACTGGCATGACGACGGGCGGGCGGCAGGTCGGCGGAGACCGGATTAGACTCGCGGCAGCGCAGAGGGGGACCCTGCCCGTTATGATGAGGAAATAAAGATGTTGAGGTGGGGCCTCTGGATCTTCCACATGCCACACCGAGCCGCCCTCCCCCCCCACCCCCTGACAGGCAGAAATTGAATCTGCCTCAGTCACATATATCAGCTGATATCCAATTACACGCGGTGCTCTGGAAGGGGGGGGATGACTCAGACAAGGGGGGGGGGGGGGGGTCCAATCCTGCAGAGATACTGTCCCCCTGCCTGTCCTGTTCCACCTCAGCTGCTAACTGCTTAATTGAAGCTCCCTTTTTTGGACAGGAAGTCGACTCCGATAGACAGGCGCGCACAAATCAATCGCCGGCTTCGCAGAGAATCCGCGAAACCGGCCCGGACCCCACTGAATGAATCTGTCCGCTACATGTCGTTGAAAATATTGTCTGTCCCACGGATAGCACGTGTGTGTGTGTGTGTGTGTGTGTGTGTGTGTGTGTGTATATAAGAGTGTGAGTGTGTATATATGTGAGTGTGTGTATGTGTATATAACAGTGTGTGTGTGTGTGTGTGTGTGTGTGTGAGTGTGTATAAGAGTGTGTGTGTGTGTGTGTGTGTATATATACAAGAGTGTGAGTGAGTGTGTGAGTGAGTGTGTGTAAAAGAGTGTGTGTGTGTGTGTGTAAAAGAGTGTGTGTGCGAGTGTAAGTGTGTATAAGAGTGTATATGTGTGTGAGTGTGTATGAGAGTGTGTGTGTATAAGAGTGTGTGCGAGTGTGTGTGTATAAGAGTGTGTGTGTGTGTGTGTGTGTGTGTATATACAAGAGTGTGAGTGGGTGTGAGTGTGTGAGTGTGTGTAAGAGTGTGTGTGTATGTATATATAAGAGTGTGTGTGTGTGTATATAAGAGTGAGTGTGTGTATGTGTATATAACAGCGTGTGTGTGTGTATAAGAGTGTGTGTGTGTGTGTGTGTGTGTGTAGAAGAGTGTGAGTGTGTGTATGAGTATATAACAGTGTGTGTATGTGTATATAACAGCGTGTGTGTGTGTGTGTGTGTGTGTATGAGTGTGTGTGTGTGTGTGTGTGTGCGAGTGTGTGTGTGTGTGTGTGTGTGTGTGTGTGTGTGTGTGTGCGCGAGTGTGTGTGTGTGTGTTTGTGTGTGTGTATAAGAGTGTGTGTATGTGTGTGTGTGTGTGTGTGTGTGTGTGTGTGTATAAGAGTGTGTGTGAGTGTGCATGACTGTGTGCAGAGTGTTGAGCACAGGGCCTGAATGAAAGATTACAGACTGTGTGGGCCCTTCTGCTTCAAGTGAGAAAAACAGGAGGTGGGAAAACACAGCCTCTGGTTCTTTCTCCGTTTATCAGTTCGGGTCCAGCTCTCACCTCACAAGACCCGGGGAAGGACAGTGAGAGAGCCCAGCCATCAGCTGAGACCAGGGCCCTGTTCCACGAAGCAGGAGCCAGCTGGATAAAGACCCGGAACCCTCACAAATCTGGAACATGGACTGAAGAAAAAAAAAAAAAGCTGTTCTGTGGGTTTTCTCAGCGCAGTTATCCAGCCAGCTCCTGCGAAACAGGGCCCTGAACCACACCATCTCCCCCCCCCCCCTTAGACACTGGCTCAGGTGGTAAGAGAAGTCTGGCTGTTGGAGGGTTGCTGCTTCAACCCCACCCTGGGTGTGTGAAAGTGTCCCTCAGCAAGACACTTAACCCCTAAATGCTCCTCACAAGCTGGTCGGTGCCAATCGCGGTTGGTGTGTGAGCGTATGAGTGTGTGTATGAATGGGTGAATGAGATCAATTGTACAGCGTTTTGGATAAAGGCGCTATAAAAATGCCAACCATTTACCATTTACCGTCAATCCCAACCCCAAACCACCGTTGTTCCCTTCCAGTGGCAGGGGAGAGGGCATCATCCCACGTGTTTGTGCAGCGATTTCGACGCGGTAATCGTGCGTCTCCGGAGTCGGGAGTTTAGGGCGCGGTCACAGAAACACGGCGGTAATGGAAACCGCGCGGCTGGATCACAGCCCGTTCCTCCTCCTCCTCCTCGCGGTCGGCCACACCGTTCCCGTGTGCGACCGGCGTCCGGTTCTTCGGGGTCGCCGGCGGAAAAGTGTGCCGGCCCCGTACGGGTGAGTTTGAAGGTCAGGGGATTAACGCAATTAGGGATTAACCATCGTGTCCTTTCTCTGGTTACCGTCCAAAAATAGAAAAATCCCATAAAAGCCGGGCTCACGCAGCGCGCGGTGGTGAGTGCGCGCGGTCGGCCTCACGGAGCTGAAGGTCAAGAGAGACGTTCGAGCCGGAGGCCCTTCTTCTCGTGAAAAGCCCAACTCACAATGACCTCTCCGAGTGCAAAAGCTATGGATGCAATAAGCACCAAAGCACCGCCGCCCACGGGCAACATTTGAATTAATCCATACGCATTTATTTTTCTGCATTCAGGATGGGAGGGAATCGGCATCAAAAAGACCTCGTTCAGGCAACCCAGCCTGACTGTCTGACCCCAAAAATGCAATGATATAAGCACAGAAAATCTATCAGGGCACTGGTTCAGAGCAATCGCCGAAAATACCGAAAGCAAAGAAATTAGGATGGGGATTTCGCCTCAGACTGCAGAGGGCAGAAGCTAACGACTACAACAGTGTAACATTATGCTGAATAATGTAGGACACCTGTATCGCACCTGTACCTCACTGCTGGGTATTAAGTTATTCTGTGAACTGGACTCAATCAGCCGTACCTGTGCTTGAGAGAGGGGGGCGCGCCGGGGCTGGGAGGAACCGCTGTGATGGTGTTTGTCTCACGCTCTCCGCGACCTTCCTGCTGGAGTTGCCGCCGGCCCGGCTCTGCCTTTACGCCCCGGAGGGAAGCGCACATTCACGTGCTTTTGGGAGCGCTCCTTCGCCCGTGCGCTGAGTTGAATGTGGTTTTGGCTCGCTGGCATCGGCAGCTCAGACACTCAGTCACTCACAGAGACCCACACACACACATACACACTCATACTCACTCACACTCACACTCACACTCACACTCACACTCACACTCACACACACACACACACACACACACACACACACACACACACACAACTGTGTCTCCGAGACGCTCTTGGCGGTACACACACGTGCGATACGGCTGCCGGGGGTCCTGGCTCTCGCTGTTCAGGACCGCCAGAGTTTTCGGATGACGGGAACTGGACGGGCAAGGAGGCCCGTTTCTGTTGCTTGATTTGCATCATTGGCGGCCTGTAGCGTAGTGGTTAAGGTACATGACTGGGACATGCAAGGTTGGTTGTTCGATCCCCGGTGTAGCCACAATAAGATCCACACAGCCGTTGGGCCCTTGAGCAAGGCCCTTAACCCTGCATTGCTCCAGGGGAGGACTGTCTCCTGCTTAGTCTAATCAACTGCATGTCCCTCTGGATAAGAGCGCCTGCCAAATGCCATTAATGTAATGTAATGATTTCAGACCAACGTCTGCTCTACATTATTTAATCAGCCCTAACATTTACATGATGTGTCATTTATAGCCACACTCCGCGACGTAAACAGCAGCTGATGAATGTTTATTGCGGTCTGATTTACGAGTGGAGTCGGTCACGGCGCATATGGAGACGGGGTTAACCGGCGGAGGCAGAATCCTGCACGCACACGCGGCCCTCCTGGACTGGAGTTACTCATCCCTGCGGTGGACGCGTCGTTGTGGTCTGGGCCTACAGCGACAGCGTGCTTGACATCTGTGTCAGCACGGCCCGTTCCCGCCGCTAATTGGGAGTGGTGCGGTATGAATATAGATCTGTGTGTTATGAATATTGGTGCAGTGGGTTGCACTGCCGCCTCACAGCAAGGAGGTCCCGGGTTTGAATGCCCGTCGGCCGGGGCCTCTCTGTGCGGAGTTTGCTCTCTGTGTGGAGCAGGCTGATTGGAGAGTCTAAATTGCCCGTGGGTATGAGTGTGTGAGTGAATGGTGTGTGTGCCCTGCGATGGACTGGCGACCTGTCCAGGGTGTTCCTGCCTTTCGCCCAATGTATGCTGGGATGGGCTCCAACCCCCCTGCGACCCTGTTCAGGATCAGCGGGTTAAGACAATGGATGGATGGATGGTGTTATGAATATACACCATCCATACGCTGGTAGCGTAGTGGTTAAGGTACATGACTGGGAGCCACAACGTCAGTGGTTCGAATCCCGGTCGAGCCACAATAAGATCCGCACAGCCGTTGGGCCCTTGAGCAAGGCCCTTAACCCCACATTGCTCCCCGGGCGCTGCACTGTGGCTGCCCACTGCTCCTAAGTAACTAGGATGGGTGAAATGCAGAGGACAAATTAACCCACAGGGTTCAATAAAGTATATCTTATCTTATCTAACACACTGTGGAAAAAAATAAAATCCGTCTTAAATATGAGCTTGTTTTACATTACCTCAAATTGTCGTACCCCCGTTTGTTAAGCTTGAGATGAGTCAAACTCTCTCACCTCACTGGCAATCTTTTGTCTTATTCAACAAAAACTGGAAATTAGATTTTCAGTCTAAATATGAGCCAAAAATACTCGTCTTATTTTCTGTTTTTTTTGCCCTGCATCGTCCACAGATGTGCGATGCAGTGCGATCCACACTCACACTGTCTCTGGGCTGAACTGCACTGTAATGTGAGCTCAACAGGGGCTGTGCCTCCACACTCTCACTGTCTCTGGGCTGAACTGCACTGTAATGTGAGCTCAACAGGGCTGAGCCTCCACACTCTCACTGTCTCTGGGCTGAACTGCACTGTAATGTGAGCTCAACAGGGGCTGTGCCTCCACACTCTCACTGTCTCTGGGCTGAACTGCGCTGTAATGTGAGCTCAACAGGGGCTGTGCCTCCACACTCTCACTGTCTCTGGGCTGAACTGCGCTGTAATGTGAGCTCAACGGGGCTGTGCCTCCACACTCACACTGTCTCTGGGCTGAACTGCACTGTAATGTGAGCTCAACGGGGCTGTGCCTCCACACTCACACTGTCTCTGGGCTGAACTGCACTGTAATGTGAGCTCAACGGGGCTGTGCCTCCACACTCTCACTGTCTCTGGGCTGAACTGCACTGTAATGTGAGCTCAACAGGGCTGTGCCTCCACACTCACACTGTCTCTGGGGACGGCTGCCACACACACCACACAGAGAGAGGGGAGGGAGAGAGAGGGAGAGAGGGAGAGGGAGGGAGAGGGAGGGAGATGAGAGAGAGAGGGGGTGAGAGAAGGAGAGAGAGGGGGGAGAGAGAGACAGACAGATGAGAGAGAGGGAGAGAGAGGGGCGAGAGGGAGAGGGAGAGGGAGAGAGAGAGAGAGAGAGGGAGAGAGATGAGAGAGAGAGGGGGTGAGAGAAGGAGAGAGAGGGGGGAGAGAGAGACAGACAGATGAGAGAGAGGGAGAGAGAGGGGCGAGAGAGAGGGAGAGAGAGGGGGGAGAGAGAGGGAGAGATGAGAGTGGAGAGAGGGAGAGAGAGTAAGAGGAAGAGAGGGAGAGAGAGGGAGAGAGAGAGATAGACAGATGAGAGAGAGAGAGGCAGATGAGAGAGGGAGAGAGGAAGAGAGGGAGAGAGATGAAAGAGATGAGAGAGGAGAGAGTAAGAGAGTAAGAGAGTAAGAGACAGACAGATGAGAGAGAGAGAGAGACAGATGAGAGAGAGGGAGAGAGAGGAGGGAGAGAGAGAGAGACAGATGAGAGAGAGAGAGAGAGAGGAAGGAGAGAGAGAGAGAGAGAGACAGATGAGAGAGGGAGGGAGAGGGGGGAGAGAAGGAGAGAGTGAGAGAGGGAAAGAGCGGGGGAGGAGGGAAAGAGAGGGGAGAATGAGAAAGGCAGAATGAGAAGCAGAAAGAGAGAGGGAGAGAGTGAGAGAGGGAGGGAGAGAGTGTGAGAGGAGAGAGGGAGGGAGGGAGAGGTAATAACACTGAGTGATAGAGATGTCTCACAGTGAGAGAGAGACACAGAGGGCAATGCGATTATCGTCGCCATTATCATATTCATGCTTTGCAGTGCACAACACGCAGACTATCCGCTGCGAGAATCAACTAATCATTTAAATATGAACCTTTTTTCCCCAAACAAACCGCAAAAGCAGGCCGTTCGAAATTAACAGCATGCATCACGTTCCCTTCTGTGTTTTTTTTTGCTTCTGAAAAGGAACATCACGCATGTTCTGGTGTTCAGCGTCTAATTACACATCCCTGTGCGCAAAACCCTTAATGCTCACGGCCCAGAACGGCCTAATTTATCCCACAGGTCTGCTGCCGGCTTTTTAAAACGTTTCTGATTTTCTCACTTTCTTTATAAGAGGTTTATCCTGCTTTTTTTTTCCCCCCCTCGTGGGGCAGGTCGTCACAACTCTATACTGCCGCAGCTTATTTCCGAAACAACCTTCCCAGTGTTACCTACGGTAGCTGAACCGCGAACAGGAGTAGTTCACCCCGGATTACATTCCTTTTTCAGTAACCATAACAACCAGGGCCACATTTCACTTAAGTCGGACGCGGTTCTCTCGCGCAAAAATCCTCCCTCTGCGTCGAAGGGGATTCTAGCGAAGTTGTTCGGCCGCAACCCGCGCCGCGTATAAATACCGCCGCCGAGAGAGAGAGAAGGTCGGTCCAGAGGAAGAAAAAACCAAGAGAACCCAGCTCTCGACGGACGCCGTGTTTCCGATGCGTTTTGCGCGGAGAGGAGATTACCCACTCGACGGCCAATTTCCAACGTGCCCTCTCGAGCGCTTAAAATGAGCGACTACTGCCATTACCTATACGACGGAACGCTATTACCTGGATGCAAATGCCTGTATGAGGTTTGCCGTAATTGTATACCATTAAGGGAGACGGTACTTTCCCCCCCCCCCCCCCCCAAAATGCCAAGCGTTTTTTTTTTTTTGATCCCGCGATGCCGCAGAAAAGGCAGAGGGCTTTTTGAGACTCCCGAGCATCAAACGAGACTGTGGGCCCTCGAACAGCGGGGTAAGAGCGCGTTGTGTTTTTTCGTGGAAGCACTCCAGAACGCCCAGATCCTTGATTCCTGCCGATTGAGCTTGGCCTTTGAAGTGCTAACGCGAGAGCAGCCCTGCTGTGCGGGGGGGACCTTGGAGCCGGAATGGAGGCAGTCGCTCACGTTCCTGCAGACCGGGAGAGGCCTGGCTGGGGAAACTGGGCCTGTTTCTCCTCCAGCTGTGCGGGGGGGGACCTTGGAGCCAGAATGGTGGCAGTCGCTCATGTTCCTGCACGTTGGAAAGCCTGGCTGGGGAAACCGGGCCCGTTTCTCTGCTGTGCGGGGGGACCTTGGAGCCGAAATGGAGGTGGTGCTCATGTTCCTACAGACGGGAGGCCTGGCTGGGGAACCCGGGCCCGTTTCTCAGCCTGCTGTGCGGGGAACATTGGAGCCAAAATGGAGGCAGTTGCTGTTCCTTCATAGCCACGCGCTACTAACGAAAGGCCGTGGTGGCGCGATACATGACAGGCCATCACAAAATGGCCGACAATGCACAAAAGTGCCGCAGTCTAGAAGACGACCTTGGAACGCGTTCGGACACCCCATTAAGATAACGCGCAGGACTGAGAATACCGCGCGGAGATTACTCCGGCGTCACGCGCCGCGCTGAAACCCGCCCCGGCCTCATTACCGAGAAAGATATCATTCATAATTACAGAAACATTTCATTTCTCCCATTCAGGCAGCCCGGACTGAGTCAACATTTCTCCTTCACCCTGGCTCTCAATGAAACACAAAAGAAGCCACTGGCGTCTCTTCCGATACAGTTCATAGACTTGTGCCGTCGCAGAAGAAGAATTTAATTCTGCATCTGAAAGGCGGGTCGCGCGTCTGTTCTGTGAGCAAGCGCTGGAGGGCAGGTCCGCCCGTGTTCAGGGGCCTTGGAGAGTGGGCGGTGAGACTCGGAGCCCGGGCGGATAAGCAGGAGAATAACAGGGACAGGGACTCGTGTTCCTTTCACCCCCGGCTCACGGCTACAACAGTGTCCTTACAGCGGCCCTGCCACAGCGACAAATCTCTCTCCCTGTACCAGACCCGGGAACACGTCTCCTCTTTGTGCTGGGACTCCTGCAGGATGCACACAAAAGAAACTAAAGGTCTGAGCTCTGCGCCGGCTGTCTGGAGCCTGGCTCGAGAGGTCATTAAGGCCGATTCTGTCTCCCCTGTAAAAACCTTCTCCTCATTTAAATCCGTCACCTCGCTCTAAGTACAGAAGGAGCGGAAGGCGTTTATAAAAAAAAAAAAAAAAAAAAAAAAAAACTTCTCCAGGTTGTCAGCGACGCCTCACCGGCTTGTCAGCCTAATAAAGGACCGGAAGGTTCCGGTGCCAGATGTTTTCCCCGGATCATGCTCGCAGAACCGGCGCTAACCCAGTTTCACACGTCAGCCTCCGGTGAAATGGACTTCGGCCAAAACAGACTGTCCGCCATTTTGTGCCGGTGTGCGCGCGCCCGGCTCCCGCCCTATCCGTGGCCTGCGGTCCCCTTCCTCCGTCCAGCACGTCAGCGGTCCCCCGTCTGGGGGAAGTGGGGCGGAGCGCGCTCGTGAATCGGAAAACGCGGCTTTAATGAGGTCATCGATTACTTCCGCCCCGGAAGAGGAGACGCGTCTCCGCCTGACCTCCTTCGCGCATCCAGCGTTGGGGAAGAAGACGGTCGGAGGCGTGAGAGGTTCGTAAGCGCGATGAGGCGGTCGCTCTCCCGACGCATTAGCGACACTAGCTTCAGCGCGGCCTTCCACAGGACACCCGTGGAAAGCCTGGATTTCCGCGCGCTTTCAAACAGCCGTGCGTAGAGCCGCGCGGCGAGTTCCCGCTAATGCGTCGGGTCAACAACGACAACGTCGCTGTTTCAACAGCGTGCCGTTAAACGGGGATTTACATCGCGCTATTAAAAGGGATTTAACGCAGAGCAAGCGGAATTAGCCACCTCAAACTTTTAATTACTGTAAACAATTCAGCAGGAAGCGGACATGTTTTTGCACGCGAGGGGGGGCCAATCCTTTCAGATGAAGCCAATTTATTACTATTTTTTTCTCTTAATACTCTTGAAAACCTTTGGATTCCCGGCTCTCCAGAAGCCCGTGAAAGCAGGCTGGCTCGGAGTGATTGCGCAGAAATATATTCCATGAAAAATGTATGAAACGGCCGGCGCGTTCTCGGGGGTTCCTCTCGGGGAGAGACGCCGGTTACCTCGGAGAAATCCTCCTCTCATTTCATCATTTCAGCCAGCGCTCCGGAGGCGGGAGACTTCACTTGAGGAGGTAGAGGTGACCCCCCGGTCTACTTGGTATTACCGACCCCTCGGTGTGCCGCGGGTGTGTGAGAGATCAGACCCCCGCTCCGACTTTGAGGGGGGAATTGAAATGCGAGGGCAGCCGCCGACAGACTTCAGATCACCGCGAGTCCGCGTTAGGACACCGCAGAAAAAGACGCTCCCGCCGTATCAACATCACATTGCATTAATGGCATGCAATGCTTATCCAGAGCGACTTACAGTTGATTAGACTAAGCAGGAGACAGTCCTCCTCTGGAGCAATGCAGGGTTAAGGGCCTTGCTCAAGGGCCCAACGGCTGTGTGGATCTTATTGCGGCTGGACCGGGAATCAAGCCACCGACCCTATGGGTCCCAGTCATGTACCTTAACCGCTACGCAACAGGCCGCCTATACACAGTGGATAGAAAATGAATACACTTTTTCAGATTTACTTGACATATAGCCTGTAATTAAAGTGCAATTAATCCATGTGTTTTTTCTACAAATCTACATACAGTACTTAACCTTTTCAAAGTGATAAACCAATTAAAAAATTGTTTTAACATGAATTAAAAATGAACAATTGCAATAAATTGGTTTGATAAGTATCCACCCCCTTTACTGAATCATCCCGTAAACCATCTCAGGAAATGCCAGACAATCGCTAATTGCCCCACACCTGTGTGAAATCACAGCAATTAACTTGATGACAGGAATAAAAACAGCTGTTTACCATGGTCCCTTAGTATGCAAGAGCAGTCTCACTAAAAGGCAGAAGCATGGGCTCCAAAGATCTCGCAAAAGAAGTCCGTGACAAAGTTGTGGAAAGGTACACATCAGGTGAGGGATATAAGAAGATTTCTAAGGCTTTTAAGATACCTTGGAGCACTGTTCAGACCATAATTAAGAAATGGAAAGTGCATGGCACCACTCACAGTCTGCCAAAATCAGGGGGTCCGTCTAAACTGGATGACCGGGAGAGAAGACAACTGGTCAGAGAGGCTACCAAGAATCCAATGGCAACATTGGAAGAGCTCCAGGATTTTATGGCCAACAGAGGGAAACTTGTGCATCATACAACTATATCAAAGATATTGCACACATCTGGTCTGTATGGAAGGGTGGCAAGAAAAAAGCCATTTCTCAAAAAGGTCCACCAGGAGGCCCGCTTGAAATTTGCAAAAGAACACCTTGGGGAACCTGCAACAAACTGGCAGAACGTTTTGTGGTCTGATGAAACCAAAATAGAACTTTTTGGCATGAATGCCAAACGCTATGTTTGGCGAAAAACCCAACACCGCTCATCACCATCTAAAGGGACTGGGGAACTTGTCAACATTGAAGGGAGGATGGATGGGGCCAAAGACAGGGATATTCTGGAGAAGAACCTGAAGAAGTCTGCAAGGAGACTGAGAATGGGTCCAAAATTCATATTCCAGCACAAGGCCAAATCTACCAATGAGCGGCTTGTAAAGAACAAGGTGGATGTGCTGGAATGGCCAAGCCAAAGCCCTGACCTAACAAACCAACAAGCCTCTCCCAGCTTAAACAGTTCTGCAAAGAGGAGTGGGGGAAGATCTCCGAGTCCAGGTGCGCCAACCTTGTGCAGAGCTACCCAAAAAGACTGGTAGCTGTAATTGCTGCCAAAGGCGCTTCCACCAAGTATTGACTCAGGGGGGTGTATACTTAAAAAATTAGGAAATTTCAGTTTTGTCCATTAAATGCACTCTTTTTCTCAAATTAAAATAATTTCACTGCATTCATATGGCATGTTGTGTTCTTTGGGTCAGGGAAAAACAAGTCCCATTTTAATCCATTAAATTTACATTCCGTGACACAACAAGACACAAAAAATATTGAAGGGGGGTGTATTCATTTTCTATCCACTGTATATCCGGCCTGACAAACCAACACGTGAACAGATAAACAAACAAGACTCCCCACGTCGAAATCCTTACTAACGTGGACCCCACTTTCGGTTGGTTATGGAAGGAGTGAGACGTGGCCCGCTGTAACCTTTAACCCTCTCGAAAAACTCTTCAAACGCGTTTGAGCTGAAACACCGGGCAGCGTTAAGAGCCTGTCGGGCAGGAACGCTCAGGGCATCTCTGTCCCGGCCCGGCCCAGAAACGGGAGATGGCGGAGGGGAGACGGAGAACGACGGACAGCGGATCAGACAGGGCAGCTGGACCCGGGCGGGCCCTGAATCGGGGGGGGCGGGGGGGAAGCGGGGCCTCGCCTTCACACCTGTCCCGCTGCGGGCTCACAAAGCTGTTCCACAGGAAGACCGTCTCGACGGCCTGCTGGAAACTACTAACGACACCCAGCGCGCACCGCTGACATAAGCGGAGCCCCTTTAGCGCCGGGCTGCGTTAGCGCCCTGGAGGATACTCCACTCAGGTGCCCGAACGGGCCAACGGTGAAGGACGGACACCTTTACCTGGAGGTCGGTCCTGTTTACAGCGGTGTCCGCTGTATGATCACAATATACTCTCGCCTATTCTAACCAAGGCACACTTCAATCAATTCAATCAACCAATTGCTTTTATTGCCACACAGCAAGCTGGTGGAATAACACTTGGGCGATAGGCCAGTGTAAGCCAGCCAGGCTAGCATTACATACGCTTCTCCATTTTACATTAACATTAATGCCATTTTGGCAGATGTCAAGGGCCCAACAGCTGTGCCGATCTCATTGTGGCTACACCGGGGATCGAACCACCGACCGTGCGGGTCCCAGTCATGTACCTTAACCACTACGCCACAGGCCGCCCCCCCACTAATTATTGTATGTGCCCCCCATTAATGTATGTGTAACATTACAGTAAAGAAAAAAAGAGCTAGTGTTTAAGTGCGTGTCTGTGTGCATCTGCACATTATGTGCACACAGTACGTGTGTGGAATGACAGCAACTTTGTTTCCGTTCGGTAAATATTTACTGTGTTCAGAGACGGGGATGCCACGTGCTTTGAAGGGGATTTGAGGGAAGGAGGTAAGCTCCTTAACAATCCAGGAGGGGAGAGAGAGAAAGAGAGAGCGAGAGGGGGAGAGAGGGGGAGAGAGAGAGGGAGAGAGAGAGAGAGAGAGAGGGGGGGGAGAGCGAGAGGGGGGGGAGAGAGGGAGAGAGAGAAAGAGAGGGAGAGAGAGACAGAGAGAGAGAGAGAGAGAGGGAGAGACAGAGGGAGAGGGAGAGAGGGAGAGAGAGACAGAGAGAGAGAGGGAGAGGGAGAGGGAGAGAGGGAGAGAGAGACAGAGAGAGAGAGGGAGAGAGAGAGAGAGAGGGAGAGAGAGAGAACGCAAACGAGCGGTGGAACGCCAACGCCTTGAGGCTCGGCCCTGACGTCCAATCAAAATCTCCAAAGCCCCCGAACCTTAATCTGCATGGCGCGGTGCGGTAACTGACACGGCGTGTCAGGCTGATTAAAGGGAGTCGGGGCTTCGAGTGCTTCAGATGCACAACATGTTAGTGAGGACCCTGCCACCGGGGATCTGTCAAAAAGCCTGCGTGAGAGAGCACACGCACAATTTCACCAGGCTTTTCCTCCCCCACCTGAAAACTGTCACCCGCGCACAACACAAACAAGGTCTCTGCCTAAGCAGCGCAGTTTATTTAAAGTCAGAGATGATGATGATGATGATAATACTAATTTGTTATTTAAGCTGATGCTTTTATCCAAAAGCGACTTACAGTTGATAGACTAAGCAAGGGGACAATCCCCCCCCCCTTGAGCTAAGGGGATAAGGGGTAAATGTGGGGTTAAGGGCCTTGCTGAAGGGCCCAATAGCTGTGCGGATCTGATCGTGGCTACACTGGGGCTTGAACCACCAATCTACCAGGTTCCAATCATGCACCTTAACCACTACGCTACAGGCTGCACAGTTTACAGTGCAGGTTCAGTGCATGTCATCAAATCATGCTCCTCCAGGGCTGGGAACAGCTGGCTTTCCACCCTCCCTTTACCTGGGAGTCAGGTGTGTTCACCCTCCCTTTACCTGGGAGTCAGGTGTGCCCACCCTCCCTTTACCTGGGAGTCAGGTGTGCCCACCCTCCCTTTACCTGGGAGTCAGGTGTGTTCACCCTCCCTTTACCTGGGAGTCAGGTGTGCCCACCCTCCCTTTACCTGGGAGTCAGGTGTGTTCACCCTCCCTTTACCTGGGAGTCAGGTGTGATCACCCTCCCTTTACCTGGGAGTCAGGTGTGTTCACCCTCCCTTTACCTGGGAGTCAGGTGTGATCACCCTCCCTTTACCTGGGAGTCAGGTGTGTTCACCCTCCCTTTACCTGGGAGTCAGGTGTGAAGACAGTGTGTAGCACCAACGAGTAGCACTAATTGTTAACTTAATCACCTGTAAGGAAAGAAACCCAGGGCTGGATTTGGATTCGAGACTCCCAGTTCACCTGAGGAACAGGGGCCTAGCAGACCAGCTCCATTACTCCGCTCCTGCTATTGAGTGCCCCCCCCCATCTCCGGGGTCCTTATAAACACGTGTGACGGTTTGTTTGAGGACAGAGAAGCCCCCCCCCTGCGTCTCATCAGCACAGAACAGCGCCTCGGGAGGGCTCGTAGACCGAGGGAGAGAGAGCGGGGGCGGCCGAGCGAACGCTCGATATCCGGCCAGCGAGAGAGAGAGGCGCTGCCGACACCTCGCCCGGGAGTCTCGGGCGGATTCGGGAGGCCGGACGGACAACACCGGGACGGGCGGAGTTTTTAAAAACCCCCGCAGGAACGACCTCAGCGTGGCCCCCGGGGAAAGGCACTCATCCCTCTAGCTCCCAGAGCACCACGCGCCCCGGCAAACACCCCCGCGGTCGGGCAGGGGATAATGTACCGGCTCACATTGAAAAGTCCTTGCAAATCTCCCCGCAAACAGAGGCGGGAGATCGATACCGGTAAATGTGCTTATTATTTGGTTTTGTGAAGGTTTTTTTTTCTCTCTCTCTCTCTCTCCTCTCTTTACAGCCTCGCCGTGCGAGCGCTCGATGCAGGTGTCGGAGCGGTAGGTATCCCATAATGCCTCGGGAGCCATTAATCTCGCGCGCGCGGCACATGAGCGGAGCGCTGCCTCGCCGGGGTGCGCCGAGCCGCCGTCCCGCGGCTGTGAAATATCGGGATTTAAGCGTCGGGGGCAGGGGGATGGAGAGAAGGGCGTGCGGTGAAGGGCCCACTCTAACGCTGCCCCGTGTGCATTGGCCGACCTCTCTCAAGGGCAGCGCGGTGCTCTACGGCCAGCCTGTAGCGTCGTGGTTAAGGTACGTGACTGGGGCCCGGACGGTCTGCGACTCGATCCCCGGCGCAGCCACGATAAGATCCGCACAGCTGTCGGGGCCCTTGAGCGAGGCCATTAACCCCGCTTTGCTTCAGGGGAGGATTGTCCCCTTGCTAAGTCACTTTGGATAAAAGCGTCAGCTAAATAACAAGTTGTCATCATTTTATGGTCAACTCTGGCCCTGGAATCCGAATCCAGCCCTTCGTTTTCTTTCTTCCCCCGGGTAATGAGCTGAACAATTAGTGCGGCTGATTGACCACACTGTCTTCACACCTGGTGGGTGGAAACCATGATTTGCTCATCCCTGCGCTGAAGAGGAGGAACGCGGCCAGAAGAGCTGCAGGTTTGATTGCGGAGTGTGACACAGCAGGGAACATCACTCAGCAGTCTATAACTTGGATTGCTTCAGTAAGACTGTGCATACGCATGACATGATGAAAAACACATTCATCGCTTTGGAAATAAGTACCTGTGATGAATCGTGTCTGGTTAATAGAAGGAGACAATCGCACTGAAAAACACGGTAAAAGACAGAAAATGCAGTCAGAGGCTGCGTCCAAAATCGCATTCTTAGCATACTACTCGTACTATGTTTCAATGAAAATCTGCCTCAGAATTTAGTCCGAGTAGTATGCTAGTACGCAGTTTCGAACACGGCCATAGATGAGTGGTGTTTTGTTCATGGCTTCCTCCAGGAGGGCCACTTGCGCTCACAATCAGAGCCGTTCGTCTGACGTCCGACAAATTCAGGCCTCAGAACTCACGCCAGCGACAACAAAGTCACCACAGCCGCACAGTGTCACTGACGAGAGCGGGGCGGTGTACTGGGCCGGGTGGCACGGAGAGCCGGCCAATCCGGGCGCGGATCTGAGGGTCGTCGTGACGACGGCGGTCGCAGGGCAGCCCCGGCTCCAGATGGCGGTATTGGCGCCTGGCTGGGGATTCTTCCCCGCCGTCCCCTGTCTGCCAGACCCCGCGCGCAGCCGCGGCCAATCAGCAGCTCCCCCGCCATCGCATGAGCCAATTAAAAACGCCCGGGATGATTTCTGAGCGCTGGGTTGGTCCGGCCACCGGGTCTAATTATTATTATTATTATTATGCCATCATATTACTATTATGATGATAAAAAGCACTTGGACCCGGACTTCCCTCTAGGGTGATCAGTGCACTCGTCCCTGGTTATGATTTTCACTTTATTGTACGTCGCTCTGGATAAGAGCGTCTGCCTAATGACTAATGCACAGTATAATAATAATAAAATAATACATCATAATATATCAAATGTATTATACGCCTTTCATTGTATGAACAATCTTAAAGTCCATTAAAAAGGATCTTGAAGAAGTGTTTTACACTATTGGCACTCTCTTATCCAGAGCGAGCTGATTAGACTAAGCAGGAGACAATCCTCCCCTGGAGCAGTGCAGGGTTAAGGGCCTTGCTCAAGGGCCCAACGGCTGTGCGGATCTTATTGTGGCTACACCGGGATTCGAACCACCGACCTTGCGGGTCCCAGTCATTACAGGGCGGCCTGTAGCGTAGTGGTTAGTGGTTAGAGGTGCTCTGTTGGTTCTTCTGCGTCAGGGCACTGCATGTTTGGGAGCGGACAGTGCTCTGGGTGACCACGTTCAGCTGATCCTCAGGTAAAAGCACAGAGCCAGTCAGAGGCTGAAACTCTGTTGGGGGAATGCAGCAGTGGGGTTATGAACTGTGCATTGGGCACAAAAATACACACCGGGCAGGGGTGTCCTCTGCAGTTCGAACGTGCTAAACGGTGCTAATGTTGGCCTTTTAGACCCCGATATATTCAGTATAACCAAGAGTTTTCGCACCGGAAATCTTTAGTGAAAAGCATAGCTATTGTATACAGTGAGAAATGCAGTCAGTCAGTGACACTGCGGATAAGGTCTCCACTTCTACCTTTACCACTTACAGGGGGCCAAGGCGAAGGATGATGGAGACACAAACATTTCACCACATCGGTGAGCACTCTGACTCTTATGTCAAAGAATGAACAACTCTCCCAGCGCTGTCGACATGCCCATGACCTCATCCTCACCGAGACCTTTACGGTCTGAAAATCAGCATTTTGCTGAATGCGTCCGGAAACATCAGGAAGGATCGCTGTGATACGATACATTACATTATGTTTCATTCTGGTGGCTTATCCAGAGCGAGGTACAACAAAGTGCATACCCGCAACCAGGGACAAGTGCACGGACCTTGGGTCAGAGTACAGTTTCAACGACAACAAGGGATAAGGACATGGGCCTTGTCGATTAACCCGACAATGGATGATACCTTTTTACACAACAATGCGAAAGAATGATCCGCGCTCACGTGGGAACAGACGATGTTCCCTGCTGCAGGGGAGAAAGAATCGGCTCGGGAATCAAACCCCCGTGACCACGCCGGTTACAATACTCCCAATACAATACAATACATGTCATTTGGCTGACGCTTTCATCCAAAGCGACTTATAGTTGATTAGACTAAGCAGGAGACAATCTTCCCTGGAGCAATGCAGGGTTAAGGGCCTTGCTCAAGGGCCCCAACGTTTGTGCGGATCTTATTGTGGCTACACCGGGGATCGAACCACCGACCTTGCGCATCCCAGTCATTTACCTTAACCACTACGCTGCAGGCCGCCCTACACTACTCCCCCCTTCCTTTGATTCAGCGGAGCTCCTGAACCGCCACGCCGAACAGCAGCCCGAGGCACCGCTCAGCACCATATAAACCCCACAGTAAGACCTTATAAAAATTCACAATGCGGCACATCCCATCAACTCTTTATCCCTTATAACCGTGTGTGTAATTGGCTGGGTGAGGGTCGAACACGCATTCAACATTTTTTCCCCCCAGTCTATTTCTGCACTGCTGTGAAGAAGTCTTGCTGAGTTATAAGTCACACTGCCCAAACCCCCCTCGCCCCCCCAAAAAAAAAAAACCTCAATTAAAGGTACAATAGGTAATTTCGGATTTAACAGTCAAGAGAGGAATTGCAGCAACAAATACGCTCAAACCACAACACTGTTTATCCCTCCCCCTTCTCTGTGAACGCGCTGACGTTGAAACGCCATTGGCTGTGGCAATTAGAACCAATTTTCAGCCAACGAGCTTGAATTATTGGACAGCTATACAACGTTTTGGTAAAGAGTGTCGGCCTTTCAACTGTATATTCTGAAACCAGAATTTAAGGACGATAAGAACAGGCAGAGGGTGAGTCAACATGTCAGGAAGGGATTTACAACGGTCTTGTAACAATATTTTAACACAGAAATCTCACCTATCGTACCTTTAAATGCGGGGAGGTGCTGTAGTCGCGCCCCGCTGTTCCTCCACATCGGTCATGCAGAGCAGACACTAGTGAGTGAATTGCTGGAGCCTCGGACGGCCGATATCACACAGGGGATATCACACAGGCTGATATCACACAGGCAGATATCACACAGGCTGATATCACACAGGCCGATATCACACAGGCCGATATCACACAGGCAGATATCACACAGGGGATATCACACAGGCTGATATCACACAGGCAGATATCACACAGGCCGATATCACACAGGCCGATATCACACAGGCCGATATCACACAGGCCGATATCACACAGGCCGATATCACACAGGCCGATATCACACAGGCAGATATCACACAGGCCGATATCACACAGGCAGATATCACACAGGCAGATATCACACAGGCAGATATCACACAGGCAGATATCACACAGGCAGATGTCACACAGGCAGATATCACACAGGCTGATATCACACAGGCTGATATCACACAGGCTGATGTCACACAGGCAGATATCACACAGGCTGATATCACACAGGCTGATATCACACAGGCTGATATCACACAGGCAGATATCACACAGGCAGATATCACACAGGCAGATATCACACAGGCAGATGTCACACAGGCCGATATCACACAGGCAGATATCACACAGGCTGATATCACACAGGCTGATGTCACACAGGCAGATATCACACAGGCTGATATCACACAGGCTGATATCACACAGGCTGATATCACACAGGCGCACGGCGAACGCGTCCGAGCGAGTGGGCCGGGCGCCATGGCGACGGTTTGCCTTCATCCGTCTCTCGGCGACGCGCTTCAAGGCCTAACCAGCAGCACGGCGGAGAAACGCCATCAATTCAAGAGAGAGCGGTTAATGAAGGGGGGGGGGGGGGGGCTGACAGCTGGGTGCGGCGGAATAAAGGAACGGCGTTCGGTTTCGACAGTGTGGAGGGATCCACCATTTGGCGTCGGCGTGTTCCGTTTACGGCGTTTGGCCCCCGGCACTCGCCCCATAAATTAGGCTGGCGGGGGGGGGGGGGGGGGGCGACCCCCGCAGCTGTGGGGGAACTGGCCCGTAGCGCAGAGGGTAACACACCCATCACCGAACGCGGAGAGGCACCTGTGGGACCGGCGCGGTAAATCATTCACTAATAAATACTGAGTGAGGACAGCACTGCTGTTAATAAGGAGGGCTGAGAGGCTGAGAGTCTGAGAGGCTGAGAGGGTGAGAGGCTGAGAGGGTGAGAGGCTGAGAGGGTGAGAGGGTGAGAGGGTGAGAGGGTGAGAGGCTGAGAGGCTGAGAGGCTGAGAGGGTGAGAGGCTGAGAGGGTGAGAGGGTGAGAGGCTGAGAGTCTGAGTCTGAGTCTGAGTCTGAGTCTGAGTCTGAGTCTGAGTCTGAGTCTGAGTCTGAGAGGGTGAGAGACTGAGAGTCTGAGAGTCTGAGAGGCTGAGAGGCTGAGAGGCTGAGAGGCTGAGAGGCTGAGAGTCTGAGAGTCTGAGAGTCTGAGAGTCTGAGAGGGTGAGAGGCTGAGAGGGTGAGAGTCTGAGAGGGTGAGAGACTGAGAGTCTGAGAGTCTGAGAGTCTGAGAGGGTGAGAGGGTGAGAGTCTGAGACATCATCTGTTGCTTCCCCGAGGTGGGGGGGGGATCACAGAGTGGAGCCGCAAAAACCCAGCCGAGCGAATCGAAGTCCAGAGACCTTTATGAAATGTCACCCACAGACTTCAGAGAGGGTGAGAGTGTGTGTGTGTGTGTGTGTGTGTGTGTGTGTGTGTGTGTCTATGAGAATGCGTGTGTAGAAGAGTGTATGTGTCTATGTGTGTGTGTGCGTGTGCGTGTGTGTGTCTGCAAGTATGTATACGTAGACGAGTTTGTGTCAGTATGTGTGTGTGTGTGCATGTGTGCCTGTGTGTGCGTGTGTGTTTGCGCGAGTGTGTGTGTTTGTGTCTGTGTATTTGCGAGTGAGTGTGCCTGTATGCGTGTGCATGTGTGTGTGCGCGTGTGTGTTTGCGCGAGCGTGTGTATTTGTCAGTGTGTGTGTGCCTGTATGCGTGTGCATGTGTGTGTGTGCGTGTGTGTGTTTGCGCGAGTGTGTGTGCCTGTGTGTTTGCGCGGGCGTGTGTGTTTGTGCATGTGTGTCTCTGTGTGTGCGCATGTGCGCCTGTGTGTTTGCGGGAGCGTGTGTTTGTGTGTGCGTGTGTGTGTCTGCACACAGGGGGATGAGGGGGTTGAGGACTCTGAAAGGCTGCAGAAGAACAGCTTTGTCTGTTGTTGAATGTAACAGGATGTGACTGATACTCGGAGACAGTGCAGTCTACCCAGCAGCCTCGCCTTTATATTGACTTGTGCCTCTCTGCTAATTGCTTCTGTGAAGCGGCAAACAATGACATCCCCCCCCCGTTGTACCGAAACAGAGACAATCGCGCAAACGAAACTATTACCGGTACAAAAGGAAACCTCAGACACATTCTCCCGAGTGACATTTGGCTTTTTAAATATGTATTCACGGCGTAATGTATGGGAGCACAGCGCGTGCGATTCATCGGCAAGCAGAGGCACAATATCACGTCTCTCTCTCCCCTCAGAAATAAGAGAGCGGCTCGCTCGTAGGGGACGTGGAGGAAGCGTTACCTCAGAAACGTCAGCCTCGCTCTCTTAATTACGGTCCAATATGTAACACGGACAGATTAAGGTTTACCTAATTGAGTTCACTGCTGGAGAGCCGAGAGGCTGCCTCATTACCGAAATGCATGGAAATGCGGGCCCTGGTCACATTAATATTCAGCGCATTCACACAGACGGGCAAATGGGTTTTACACAGCCGCGGCTGCTCGGGCTATGAGACTGAGGGAGGAGAGAGCTACTTAATGTGCCTAATGCAATCATTCAGCCGTTCACAATCACCCTGACATATTTCACTCATTATTTTACCTCATATTATTACATTACTTGGTATTAGAAGCAGTATTATCATCATCACAATAATATTGATAATAATAATATTAGTAATAGTCGTAGTAGTTGTAGTAACATTAGGAGTAACAATAGTAGCAGTAGCAGTAGTAGCAGTAGCAGTAGCAGTAGCAGTAGTAGCAGTAGTAGCAGTAGTAGTATTAGTAGTATTAGTAGTAGTTGTAGCAGTAGCAGTAGTAGCAGTAGTAGTAGCAGTAGTAGTAGGAGTAGTCGTGTTAGCAGTAGTAGTAGTAGTCATCCTAGTAGCAGAAATAACAGTAGTAGTCATACTAGTAGCAGTAGTAGCAGCAGCAGTAGCAGTAGCAGTAGTAGCAGTAGGAGTAGTAGTAGTTGTAGCAGTAGTAGTAGTAGTAGTATCAGCAGTAGCAGCAGCAGTCGTAGCAGTCAT
>NC_083778.1:17952281-17959781 GCF_963514075.1 Conger conger
CGTGCGCGTGCGTGCGTGTGTGTGTGAGAGAGTGTGTGTGTGTGCGCGTGTGTGTGTGTGTGTGTGAGAGTGTGAGAGTGTGTGTGTGTGTGCGTGTGTGTGTGCGTTCGTGCGTGCGTGTGTGTGCGCGTGCGTGTAAGATCACGTCACGTGAGCGCTGGGGTTTCTGCCCAGTCATCGGAGAACATCCGACTATCCTCCATCGCCCGTTGCGCTTGTGCTGTATTGACCTGCATTCTGTTTAAAACACATTCTAAAAAGGATAAAAGTGAAAAATCTGATTGAATTTCAGTCTGCGCTTTGAGGCCTCCTCACGATGCCGCAGAGTGTTTTTATTTTATTTATTTATTTTTGCTTTTGATGCAGAGTGCCGGAACAGTAGATATCAAAGCGTGGGTCCAGCGCACTAAACGCTCCGCAGGAGAATATCCTCGGCCTGAAGAACAGTAAAACGCGTTGCCAAAAAAAAAAAAATCCCCCCAAAAAAAGCAGCGGTCTGCCCGTTTGTTTTAGCGAGGGGGGACGGGGGGGGGACGAGCTGAACCAGGGCCCAGACTCACAGTGAGCTATTTCATTAGAGAGGGAGGGCAGGCCTGCAGAGAATCGATCTCTTTCACACCCAGACGGTTCCCCGTGTGGACGGAGGGGAAAGGAACCCCGTTTCCTTTTCGAGGGGGGTGGCTGTTCTGCGCTGATCCGGCCTATCTGCAGAGCGGTGCTCCCCGACCCCCCGGCCCTGGAGATATACGGGGTCTTCGCCGGTTTCTGTTTTCGCCTTAAAGATCAGCACCCTGTCGAGACCCAGGTGACCAGGTGAGGGGAGTTCACCGGGTGATCAACTGCTCAAAGAATTGCTTAATTGTGCGTGTGTGTGTGTGTGTGTGTGAGAGTGTGAGCGTGTGTGCGTGTGTCTGTGTTTATCTGCGTGTGTGTGTG
The DNA here is from genome assembly GCF_963514075.1 of Conger conger. Classification (NCBI taxonomy): domain Eukaryota; kingdom Metazoa; phylum Chordata; class Actinopteri; order Anguilliformes; family Congridae; genus Conger; species Conger conger. The sequence goes on from NC_083778.1 coordinate 17,953,218, forward strand.
TGTGTGTGTGTGTCTGTGTTTATCTGTGTGTATGTGTGTGTGTCTGTGTTTATCTGTGTGTGTGTGTGTGTGTGTGTGTCTGTGTATCTGTGTGTATGTGTGTGTGTCTGTGTTTATCTGTGTGTGTGTGTGTGTGTGTGTGTGTTTTAGAGCAGCAGGGTCACTGGGTTTTGTGTGTGTGTGTGTGTGTGTTTATCTGTGTGTGTGTGTGTGTGTGTGTTTTAGAGCAGCAGGGTCACTGGGTTTTGTGTGTGTGTGTGTGTGTGTTTATCTGTGTGTGTGTGTGTGTGTGTGTGTGTTTTAGAGCAGCAGGGTCGCTGGGTTGTGTGTGTGTGTGTGCGCATGTGTTTGCGCGTGTGTGTGTGTGTTTGCGTGTCCTGTCGTTCAGAGTGTGCAGCTCAGCTTTTATAGAGCTAGTCCCTGAGGCTCTGCAGGGCGTCACAGAGAGTCAGAGTCACACACTGGACGCAGCGCAGCGGAAGAGAGCCGTTGACCACACGAGCAAAGCGCTTCCAGTCCCGGGCACAGATTTATTCTGCAATCAGCAGTAGGTGTGGAGAATGAGAGATGACCGCTCGCCGCGTCCAAGAGAACGCCTGCCCTGGGAAACGACACCAGCGGGTTATTTTTCAAAAAGATTGGTCTTTTCACTCTGGAAAAAAAAAAAAAAAGCCCCCAAGTAACAAGTCGGTCTCTCTCAGGTGTCATTTGTGACCTGGCTGACCAAGACTGAGTGTCTATAGACCTGTTCATATTGGATATTGTGTTGCTGAACCAGTGCTAAAAAATCTCAGAGAAAAAAAGTCACAGATATATTTGATGTAGTTTTCCCGAATACGTGCAGAACAAACTGAAGCGGAACCATTTGCTTCGGGCTCCAGTTCCATAGCAGGCTATGTTCCAAGCCTGGCTCTAATCTGCCAACTAATCATCCCCTGATTGAATTGGCAAAAAACAATTGTTCTCTCCCTCTCCACCTCGGCCGGTGAGTGGTGAGCGTTCTGACACAAAATGGCTGCCGTCGCATCACCCAGGCGGGCAGCTCCACATTGGTGGTGGTTTAGGCGAGTTTCACTGTAAAGTGCTTTGAGTCGATGGCTGGTGAGAAAAGCGCGACGTAAATAAACGCAAGGAATTTGAGCTTTTTGAGAAGAGCACTTGTTAAACGGCGGAAGACAGGAAGGCAAGTTTTTTAAGAGATGGAGTTGAAATGGAGGCTCCGGGGCGGGGCAGAAGGTCATATCTGCCGTACTGCAGGACGCTCCTTCAGGGGCGCACACTGAAATGGATTATGGGATAAATCTGCGCCCGGCACTGGAAGCGGTACGGTTGTGTGGTCAACGGATAACGGACAGCCAGATAAGCACTACATCTGTGGGCCAGAGGGCCGCAGCACAGGAGCCTGCCATGGAGCTGCCTGTAGGGGGCGCTGTCTCAGAGACCAGTCAGCAGAAGCAGTGCGTGAAAGAAATCCAGTGTGTGAAATAGATCCTGTGTGTGAAATAGATCCAGTGTGTGAAAGAGATCCAGTGTGTGAAATAGATCCAGTGTGTGAAAGAGATCCAGTGTGTGAAATAGATCCAGTGTGTGAAAGAGATCCTGTGTGTGAAATAGATCCAGTGTGTGAAAGAGATCCAGTGTGTGAAATAGATCCAGTGTGTGAAAGAGATCCAGTGTGTGAAAGAGATCCCGTGTGTGAAAGAGATCCAGTGTGTGAAAGAGATCCAGTGTGTGACTGACTCTCAGTGATGCCCTGCACAGCCTCAGCAACAAACTATATAAAAGCTGAGCTCCACACTACAGGGGACTCAAACACACACACACACACACACACACACACACACACACACACACACACACACACACACACACACACACACACACACACACACACACACACACACACACACACACACACACACACCCCAGCGACCCTGCTGCTCTGTAAAACACACACGCACACCGTCGCTAACCCTAACGCTCTCCTGCGTAGGCGCTCTCTCCACACACCGCCTGCGACATGTTCCAAACACACGCCGAGTGCGTCACTCTCCGATAACAGCCCGGGAGCAGCAGTGCTCACTGCACAATAACAACAATCACGGCAAACACAGCGCTGCGTTCCCTGGGGAGGCCAGGTAAGGGAACACATCCACTCGAAAGGGGGGGGGGGGGGGGGGAACGGCTCCTTTCCTCAGCGAGAGCACGCCGGCCGTCACGGGACCGCCTTCACACAGCGGCTACGGCCGAACTCAGAATCAGACCAGCTCAGCAACTGAACCTTCACTTCAGGAGTGGATAATGTGCCGCCTTATCGGTTAGACTCAGCCCTCTGACTGAACCGGACTGAAGAGATTCCGCAGAACTGTCCAGTAGATTATCCTTTTTTGTAGACATGAAAGTATTTTCAACTAAATATTTCATCAGATTAAATAAGCAACTACAAACTCAAATGTTCACACACACACACACACACATACACACACACACACAGAGAGAGACCAACACAGTCGCATGCAAACAGACACGGACCAACACACAGTCACACACACACTCACACACACACACACACACACACACAGACCACCACAGTCGCATGCACACAGACACAGACACACACACACACTCAGACACACACACACAGGCAAATAATGGGACAGAAGCAATGTCACACATTAGCATACAACGCACCAGTAAGTCCCGTCGTGTAAAAACAGCACATTTGCTCTTGATTATCGAGTTTGAGGGTGTCAAATGAAGTGCGGAATAATGTCAGGTCGCAATGAGACTCGATGATGCCCCGGAACATGATTATGTAAAACAGCGGCACACCATCACACTCCGCGCTCCAGTGCCCTAACTTCACAGAATAAAAAACCAAACACTTTATATAATAGAGGCTCCGTGCTAATATTACATAAGAACCACTTAAGTGTTGCGTAAGTACAGCCCTCTTTAAAAGGGTCCTTACTGTACGAAAAAACGACTCTATATGAAAGTAACGAACGACTCTTGCACCGCTTAAGTGATTACTCAAGTAACCAATGAGCACCAGACAAGTTAGCGTACCCAAAAGCTTCCTTTTATGAAATAATAATAATAATACTTTGTAATTTAGCTGATGCTTTTATCCAAAGTGACTTGATTAGACTAAGCCGGGGACAGTCCCCCTTGGAGCAATGTGGGGGTTAAGGGCCTTGCTCAAGGCCCAGTGGCTGTGCAGATCTTGTCATGGCTACACCGGGGCTTGAACCACCAACCTTCCGGGTGCTAGTCATGTACCTTCACCACGTGGCCACAGGCTGCCCTGTGTAACTCTTGCACTGTATTTCCACTGCCAAGTAGTTTTGATATCACATGATTTCACCCAGATAGCACATGACACAGCCTCAGCCAATCAGCAGCTGCAATGTTACATTAATGACATTTGGCAGATGCTCGTATCCAGAGCGACGTACAGTTGATTAGACTAAGCAGGAGACAATCCTCAATCCAGGGTTAAGGGCCTTGCTCAAGGGCCCAACGGCTGTGCGGATCTTATTGTGGCTACACCGGGATTAGAACCACCGACCTTGCGTGTCCCAGTCCTTTACCTTAACCACTACGCTACAGACCTCCCAATGTGGACTCCACAGTCACACGGCGGTGATGCTTGGCCTGGCCGTTTGGGTGTCACAGCATCTCCTCTGGAACACACTGTACCACAGTCATAACCACCCCCCCCCCCCCCCCCAGCCTCCCCTAGGCCCGGCTACACTGCTCATGCATAGCAATGAAAAGGCCATCTACCGGGGGGGGGGGGCTAATATCTCACAACCACGTCACAGCCATTCATAATCAACGCGCTTTAAACGCGCAATATGCTAATATGCTGTGAAACGCGTGATTTTTCCCGTAATCGGGTAATCGGCGCTCGGACTGGAAGAGAGATGCGTGGCGCCGGCTGGAGAGCAGTTACTGTGTCATATCGCCCATATCCAGGCCCTGGACGCGTGCCGTTCAGTCTTCAAGCGGGGGGCTGAGGTGTCGCGTCTTTAATCAGGACGGGGAGGACGCGTTTCTGACGCCTCGCGCACGCACTCCCTGGCCCTTCATTTCCCAGCCGAAGCCGGGGCCTGTAATCCAAACGGCCTCGCTACCAGCAGCTCTCATTAGCGCATTAGACTCCGCGGCGGGGAAATTGTTTAGCCGAGGCGGCCCGATGTCCGAATGAGGAACATTAGTCCGCTAATGAACAGGAGCATATTTCCCTCAGACGCTGCCCACAACAAACCGCGGCCGTAATCGGCTTTAGCAATCGGCTCGGCGTTAATTGAGGAACGCGCGGGGGGCAACGCTGAATGCTTAAGTGGAGTTTGAGCCGTGCCTTTTTTTTTGCTTTTTGGTATTGGCGGGGTGGGGGGGAGGGGGGGGGAGGGACAGAAAGGGTTTTTGGTATTCAGGTAGAAGCGCTTGCTTGTCTTTCAACTGCCAAATTATAACTTTTTTTATCGGTTTTATTTTATTGAATTTGCTTTTAATTGCAGGGGTAAGGGGGTGGGTGCAGTCACTCACCGGTGGAATACAGAGGGTGGGAAAAGGAGGTGTGGTGGGGGGGAGAGGGGGGGGTCTTAGTCCTGCTGGGGGGGGAGGGGGTAAAAGCGATTTGGACCGCGGTGTTATCTCCGGGCTCGGCCGAGCACAAAGAGCACAACACGTTTAATCTGAGAGCGCACGAGTAACGCGTTTGACAATCCGCCATATCGCCCCCCCCCCCCCCTCCCCTCACCTCATCCCACCCGCCCGCCTCCCCGGCCGTGCTCCTCAGCCCGGTCCGCGGCATAATTGCGCGCATCTGAACTTTAATTACGCGTCGGGTCCAATTAAACGCGCTAACATCCGAGTAATCAGAGGCCGCGGCGCATGCTAATACGGGGGCCGAAGCCCGTTAGCCCGGGCTGAGCTAGCGGCTAGCCGCGACACTTCACAGGACCAGGAACCTCTTGTGGAGAGACGACCTGTGAGCGATAGCGGCCGCTAAAACCCCCGGTCCTGGTCGAAGACCCCGGATTTCCATATTTAGTTTTATGACGCACTGGTGAAAGCGCGCGTTGGAGCGAGATGGATTCAGGGCGCTAACGGGGCACACGCTAACGCCGCTAATGATGGACACGTGTGTATAGCGGTGAGGGTCAAGGCCCCAAGGCCTCCCCATTGGACACCGCTCCTCTAATCAATTCAATTCAGTTTCATTCTTATGGCGCTTGTCACAGCAGACTGTCCCAAAGACGCTTACAGAGAAACAGAAGGGAAAAATGGGAAATATCAGCACTGAGTCCCCAGATAGCACGAGGTAAACAACTCCCTAGTGGGAGAAAAACCCTCACACAGTGGCGAGAAAAAGCTCCCCGATGGGAATAAATCTGGAGAGGAACGCGGCTCACGGGGGATGCCCACGGCCGACAGGCTGAGGTGGTATTCGGCGTTTCCTGTTTTCGGGGGTAGACGAGGGGCCTGCGGTTCTGTGTCGCACCGGACGGGCCAACCCCTCGAGCGAAAGACGCCCCGACTCGCTAAACTCGCTACGCCTCCCGCGAAACAGCGAGAGGAGGGGAACGGGTACACCCGAAAACTGCAGCGGGGGCGACCCCCCCTCCCCCCCCCCCCCCCCCCCCACATCCCACAGCATTCCAACGAGGAGTGCACCAGAGCTGACCTCCAGCGCGGTTTCCTTCCTAAATGACCGCAAGCGGATGAAATTGACTCCATCAGCGCAGCACTAACTCCCTACTTGGCAGAGGGAAGGGACTTCATTAGGGGGGGGCCTATGGCACTGTCGACTGGGGGGTGCGGAGTCAGCGTTTTTTGGTAAAGAATATATATTGCCGTTCCCCATTAAGCCCTGGGAAACAAAACAACACGCTGGCTCGCTGGTTCTCCTCAGGAAAATGATGTGTGGGGAACATACAACCCAGGGGGTGATATTTCCACTGTGAGTCAGCGACAGACGGCCATTTAGGGCCCGTTTTCGTTGCGTTAGCTTTATTTGGTCCTGTTGGCCTGTCAGGCGTGAACAATAACGCCTCGGTACAAGTCCGCAGGAGATTCCCCAGCAGGGGGGGGGGGGGGGCGTCGATTGAAAACACCGCACGTACAAATGTAAACATGATATATATCCAGCGCTGTGCAAAATCAGAGGTGCAGCAAAGACGCTTTCGGAAATAATCGAACGAAAAGCTATTAATTATCCCAAAAAAAAATAGTCCAGCAGTAAACCATTAAAAACAGTTAGAAACTAAATCGAATCGATATTTGTTACGACCACCCTTCACCGTTAAAACCGTATCAATTCTCTTGAGTGCACTGTCCTGCAGGTTTATAAGACAACGCGCTGGTAGGTTGTTCCATATTATTGGAGAACCTCCCCCAGTCCATCTGCAGACTGCAGGCTGCTTCCTGTCTTGGCTCTCCAGGTAATCCCCACAGCCTCGATCAACTTTTTAATCTGCAAACTGGTCTCCTATTTCATATGTTATTTGTTTTAATGAAATACAAAAAAAATCTCTGTAGCATTAACAGTTTTTT
>NC_083778.1:17964781-17969781 GCF_963514075.1 Conger conger
TTACGTATCGTCCCCGGGCGTAATGTCTGCGCGATTAACCTCGCGGTGCGTTATTCATCCCCGCCGCCTCCTTCCCCAACCGCGGCGCGCGGGCGGGGCACGGCGCGGACGCAAAAACCCACATTATTTATTATTATTTATATTATTTATATATATTATTTACTCATCGTTACGAGGCAGCGCCAGCCGGTGACTAATGAGGGCTCCCTCCACAAAGCAGCCACCGCACGAGTCACTAACAGTACGCCACGCCATGTTGTCCTGTCGCATTCCTTAGTATTCCCGTCTTTGAGCCTTCCTCGTCATCATCATCATCATCATCATCACTAAGCAGGGGTCAATCCCCCCTGGAGCAATGTGGGGTTAAGGGCCTTGCTTAAAAGGGCCCAACAGCTGCATGGATCTTATTGTGGCAACACTGGGGCTTGAACCACCATCATTTCCAGGTCCCAGTCAAGTGCCGTAGCCACTAGGCAATCGGCTACCCCCATCATGAGTTATCGTGTGTTTGTGTTGGCCAGAAAGCACTTGTCGGCAGAGAGACACTGCACTGACCTATTTCAGGGAATGAAAAAGCAGCCCAGATCCCAGCAGTCTGAGCCAGTCCAGGTCTTCTCACAAGTCCCTGCAGCCACCTGTTGTACACCAACCGGTTTCCAGCAAGACCTGGGCAGGATCACTGAGGAACATGGACTGAAGTTAAAGAAATAGCTGCTCTGCTGCAGTTGCAGTTATCCAACGAGGTCTTTCCATGCCCGTGTTGTTTCAGCGATATTTCTGACTGCAGTCACTGTTGGCCTAAGGGGCTCGTCGTTGGGCCATCTTGGCTCAAACGCACTGATGGAGTGGGGCCTGAGCGTTTGGCACGGAATGGCGGTGGACACCCTGGACTGCACCCATCAGTGGCTCAGCTCCAACCTCCCGTTCCCATCGAGGTAAAGGCCGATCCGTACCCAGCATGCACTCTGCTCTCAGTGCCGGAGGAGCGAGCGTATTCATTAGGGGGGACCTGCTAGCCCGGGCACTTCCTGTTTACCACTGTGTCCCAGATATGTCACTCAATCAAAAAAAAAAAATCATTTTTTTATCACTTTTTTTTTTCTGTCTTGAACTAGCAGGGAAAGCGCACATGTGACGGTAACCAGGGCGACGTGAAGCAATTTCTGAAACCCTTTAAGTCCTCCGGGGGCCTCCCCTCCCTCCCTCGGCGTCTACCCACGGAGAAACAATCTCTGGGGCATTCGAGCACATCAGAGGATCGGAGCCGCGTTATCTGCCTATATCACCCGCATTAATAAAGAATGGCTTTTTATAGCCGCGCAAATCGCACCATTGAAACGTAATGAGGTTTTTTTTTTTTTGGGGGTTCTGGCAGGCTCTCCGTTCGCGTGCCGAGCTTTAAGGGGAGAGACTGCAATCACAGTGCATAAAGGAGCCCCGGCGATCCTGAGAGAGCCCTGTGCTTCGTCTGAGCGGAGAGAGAGAGCCCTGTGCCTCGTCTGAGCGGAGAGAGAGAGCCCTGTGCCTCGTCTGAGAGGAGAGAGCCCTGTGCTTCGTCTGAGCGGAGAGAGAGAGCCCTGTGCCTCGTCTGAGCGGAGAGAGAGCCCTGTGCTTCGTCTGAGAGGAGAGAGCCCTGTGCTTCGTCTGAGCAGAGAGAGCCCTGTGCTTCGTCTGAGCAGAGAGAGCCCTGTGCTTCGTCTGAGCAGAGAGAGCCCTGTGCTTCGTCTGAGCGGAGAGAGAGCCCTGTGCTTCGTCTGAGAGGAGAGAGAGCCCTGTGCTTCGTCTGAGCGGAGAGAGAGAGAGCCCTGTGCTTCGTCTGAGCGGAGAGAGAGAGCCCTGTGCTTCGTCTGAGCGGAGAGAGAGCCCTGTGCTTCGTCTGAGCGGAGAGAGAGCCCTGTGCTTCGTCTGAGAGGAGAGAGCCCTGTGCCTCGCCGGAGCCTTGCTGGCTTTCCGTCACCTCCGCCACCGAGCCCAGACGGCAGAGCGGAAAGTCCCCTGCTCTGATCTCACCGAACTGCGCGGAGCGCTTTACGCGATTACCCATAATGCAGGGCGGGTGGACGGACGGACGGACGGACGGCGGTGGACACGCGGGCGCTGCGTACTTTGCACCGTCCGCAGAACAAAACGAGAGCGGGAGGCAGGCAGAGATGCTCATATGTCCCAGCAGTGAAGCGAGAGAGAGAGGGAGAGAGAGAGCGGGAGAGGGAGAGAGAGATAGAGAGAGGGGGAGAGAGAGAGAGAGGGAGAGACATAGAGAGAGAGAGAGGGAGAGAAGCAGAGAGGGAGAGAGGGAGAGAGAGGGAGAGAGATAGAGAGGGAGAGAGATAGAGAGAGAGGGAGAGAGGGAGAGAGAGAGGGAGAGGGAGAGAGAGACAGAGAGGGAGAGAGAGGGAGAGAGAGGGAGAGAGAAGGAGAGAGAGGGAGGGAGAGGGAGGGGGAGAGGGAGAGAGGGAGAGGGAGAGAGAGAGAAAGCAGAGAGTGAGCAAAGACACAATAAAACTGTTTCAAAAGCACACATCATCACCGAGGACAAATGATTCAACAAAGAGAGAGAGAGAGAGAGTGAAAGGGGGGGAGGATACTTGCAAGGAACTGAGTTGAGTGCCTTTTTTTTTTGTGTTACTCGTAATTCCCCAGGCCTGTCTGGGGCCGCTCCGCAGGGCTGTGGTGCTTCCAGAAGAGACTGCAATGCAGCTCAGAGTTTCCCCTCCAAGCCCGGCGCCAACAACACCAGAGAGGGAAACCCACCGCGTCTAACAACAACAGCCAAAAAATAAATATATACAGAGCTGCATGAATAAATAAGGGCTTGCATGTTGTACATTCGTGTCTGGCTCAGGAGAAGGACTCGGGGCGACGGGGAAAGGCACCGTCTGCGCTGAAGGAGGAGCAGAGGTCTGGCCGTTTATTAACGACACATCTTACCCGCTCTCCAACCGCCCCTCCAGGCTGCAAACACCCCCCCCCACCTCCCCCTCCCCTGGCCCTGCGTCTAATCAAACAAACATTTCTGCAGCCCCCTTTGATTGGGACACGGTGGTTTTAAAAACAAAAGCCCCTGACGGCGCGTAACACGGTGAGCTGCTTATCGGCAGACGCTAGAGAAATTAAATTATTCAAATGATGATTTTTATTTATTTATTTATTTTTTTGCTGACAGCATCAGAACAGGGCAGCCATGTCCGTCGTGGAACTGCAGAATATCCCAAAAATATCCCATGAATTCTTTAATAGCTTGCCAAAAAAAAAAACAACAAAAAAAACAGATTGATACATTAAATAAATAATAGCCGGTAAGTTTACACAGAATTCTGAGAGGAGGGGGGGGGGCTGAGGAAAGAGGCGTGGCTCTGACACTGTTGCCATGGAAGCGACATGAGTGACACCGCTGTGATCCCAATAATCCGAATAAGCAGGGGCTGGCTCTGTATAGCATGAAACATATAACTCCTGGATGTGAAAAGTAAAAACTCCATAATAAAAATAAATGGATGAATTTAAAAGTCTGCGGCAACAGCTGGAGGGAAGGGGGGCGGGGGCGTTGACGTCGTACATTGAGACGGATGGACGTGCACGCCCCCCAAATCTGTACAGCAGTTGCACGGCCGATTAATATTTGAATTATGTGAGGATTCACTATTTCAGTGACCTTTCTGCTGGCCTCAATTTGGAGAAATAATGTGGCGTATTAACACAGCGGAGCATGGGCCGGCGGGGAAATGAGCGTCCACGCTGTTCTCGCTCAGGGGGGGTGATAGAGAGAGTTTGTGCGGATAATTCACTGTCGCCCCAAATGTCGATGGGAAAAGCTCCAGGCGCGTTGAATTCCATCTGTACCTATCACGGACGCAATCCCGTTTCCGAATCACTTCACCGCAGGAAAATATTCCCGCCGAATTCACCTTACCAAATTGCGTTCGCCGTCTCGTGTTTTAGACGCTCGTTCCGATTGGCCATGACTCCGAAACGACCCAAACAAAGTGACACATGGCGTTTAAAAAACAACCGCGAAATTATGAAACCGTTCACTCCGTCATTTGTGACTTTGATGGTGCAGGGTGGCCATTAAAAAACACATAAACAAAAGGATAAGTTCTGAAGCGTTCACCGCGACGTCGAGGTGTAAACAGGGCCTTTGAAAACGGTGCGGCCCGAAGTTCGTGCGGTCTCAGCTCCGAGCGAAGGCCGTTCCCGCGTCGCCCCGTGCGTTTGTGCCGACGGCGCGTTTCCCCCTCACGCCCCGTTAATCTCCGCTACTGTATCACCGCTCCTTTATATCTGCACTTAATGAAAAAGAACAGCTAATTGAAAACCAAGCATCCCCCGTGCAATTAAGGCCCCCGCGCGGGAAAGGAGCAGATAAGATTAGCGCCTCTTCACCGGCGGCGTGAAGAATGGGGTCTCGGCGAGGTATCGACGCCTCGGTAACCGAGCGCTGATGAAGTCCCCCCCCCGTTCCCGATATGGCCCCGGATAGGGACGGGAACACCTCGATCCCTCCCCGCGCGCCACGGAGAAGCGCTTCGCCCCGCATTGTCACGCGCGCGGCTGTAACCTTGAGCAAGATCGCCCCGGATCAGCACGGCTGCGCTGTTAATTAGGCACCAGAGGTTCGCCTTTAATGTAAGCCCAGGAAAGAGTTTATTAATTTATATTAAATTACATACATCATTTTCTCTGGAACGCACTACCCGTTGACCTGGAATTTCTTTTTTTTTTTGATTGGCCTTCGGGTGAATTATGGGTATTTTATCAATGAGCTCATCAAAAGTACAACGTTGTGTATCTGAATGCGCTCTTATCTTCACTGCTGCCTATGTTTGGTCGGACTAATTTTATCTTGCGTTAGTTACTTGTTTGGGAAGTGCTTTGGGTGCCATTTTTGGAAAAGCGCTATACAAGTTATGATTATGATTGTTATTAATATTATCATATATTATACGCAGATCAGCAAAGCAAGGATTGCTGCACCTGTGCCTTACTGGTGCAGCGTTGTG
>NC_083778.1:17978506-17983506 GCF_963514075.1 Conger conger
TAAACAGGGGCTGAGTGGGTGCAGAGAGCGTGGCGGGGTAGAGAGGGGTGGTGACCCCTGCCAGGTTGCATTAGTCCCTCTCAGTCACAGCGGGGCCCTGGTGCTCAGGAGCTGTACAGAGGCGTACATCAGAGGCGCGCGCATCACACATAACCAGAGCCGAAACCGCCGCGCCCTCCGCCCTGCAAAAAACCCCTCTACCCATCAGCCCCTGCTCCCGCCGCATTCAGATGGGCGCGAGGGTGGGGCGAGGGACACGGGGGCCTCTTAGAGAGACGAGCACCTGCCACCAATCTGCGCGCCCGTCTCTAAACACGACCGACAGGCGGCCATCGATTTGGGGTAATAAACCTTTGGGCAGGTACGGGTCATGCGCCTCGGCGGTCACGACACCCACACCCGCCCCGCGCCCATATTACCGCCGCCCCGCCGCGGACACACAGCGCCGATAACAAACCGGAACGGGGGCGTTAGGGGAAATTGGAAACGCGACAAAGGCGTTTAGCGGCGCGTCCGCCGACGTACGGCCGATGGGTTGTGGCATTTCGTTGGGCGGGGAATTAAAGCGGGACTTTTACTGGCACGGAATGGCGAGGTCGTTTTTAAATTAGCGCGGGGGGGGGGAGGGGGGGGGGAACGAAACAACAATCGGAATTGGAAACGGACAGGATCGGCGTTAAGGAAAATTGGAAACCGCGACAAGAGACGCTGAAGAGCAGCAATTTGTCACCTATTCAGAATAACCGCGATGAATTGTGTCATTTATCGACGGGACACTTAAGCAAACTTTACAGTATGCTGTTGCAGTTTCCTCCGCATTAAAATTCGAGGTCATTTAAATTCAGGTAAAAAATGAAACACCGGTTTGTGTGTCGTTCCTCTGACAACAGCGGCCTGCAGTTGAGGGCAGGGCGCGTGTGGACTCAGCGGGACGGGGGGGCTCTGTGTTTAAATTGAGCTCTGGCCCGTGGCGTGGGACAAGCAGGCCCCTGTCAGGGCTGAGCAGGTGACGCTAAGCGATAATGAAATTTGCCAATTACTGTAAAACACGGGCGGGCGCGGCGGAGAGAGAGAGAGGGGCTCTGGGGAGCGGGCCGGGGCCGCGGGAGGACGGCCGTACAGAGCGGAGAGATGATCACGCCCCGCGTCCCGTCTGCTGCTACTTACCGCCCGACACACCTCCGTCTGACGCCTCCACCCGCCACCCGTCATCTGTCCTCTCTCTACCTCTCCTCTCTTCTCCCTCTCACTCTCCCCTCCTCTCACTCTACTCTCCTCTCCTCTGCCTCTCCTCTCACTCTCCCCTCCTCTCATCTGTCTCTCCTCTCCTCCTCTGCCTCTCACTATACTCTCCTCTCCTCTGCCTCTCCTCTCTCTCCCCTCCTCTGCCTCTCCTCTCCTCTCCTCCTCTCATCTACCTCTCCTCTCTTCTCCCTCTCACTCTCCCCCTCACTCTCCTCTCCTCTCATCTGCCTCTCACTCTACTCTCCTCTCCTCCTCTCCTCTCCTCTGCCTCTCCTCTCTCCCCTCCTCTGCCTCTCCTCTCCTCTCCTCCTCTCATCTACCTCTCCTCTCCTCTCTTCTCCCTCTCACTCTCCTCTCCTCCTCTCCTCTGCCTCACTCTCACTCTCACTCTCACTCTCACTCTCACTCTCACTCTCACTCTCACTCTCACTCTCACTCTCACTCTCCTCTCCACACCGTGTGATGGACAGGACGGACGGCTCAGATCTCAGGCTGGTTATCAGGCTCCATTAGGCTCCTGACCGGCCCGGGGAACATCTTCACCGTGAGACAGGAAGACGGTCCTCCCCGCTGTGCTGCGTGCCCAGGCCTGGACTCAGACTCTTCACGCCTCCTCACCACTCCACCCAGCACAGAGATACTTCAAACAGGGCCTGCAGGGCCAGCTTCTGTTCCTCCAGCTGATAGTTCATCACTGGACCGATCGGCCTGAGATCCCACTCACCTGACGCCCAAGGTCTAAACCGCCACCTCATCGGAGGGGAAAAATAAAACCCGGCAGAACTAGCGGAGAATCCCTAACCTACGGTACACGAGACATGCAGGCCAACGGCAGCCGTTATGAACTGAGGGGAGTAGGGGGAGGGCTGTGATATTTCGCAAATGCTTTATAATTCCCCAATTAATGGAACACAGAGAAACGGGAGTGATTAAACGGAGTGTCACCGTTTACTGGCATTGAGGTATAGGACAACCGAGTAAATGTTGGTAAACGGTAACTGCATTTATACAGCGCTTTTATCCACAGCACTTCACAATGACAAAAGACGCCTCTCACTGACCCATTCACACACACACACACACACACACACACACACACACACACACACACTCACATGGCATAGGCTGCCATCCAAGGTACCAATCAGCCCATCAGGAGCAATTGGGGGGGGGGGGGGTTCGGTGTCTTGCTTCAACACACCCAGGGCAGGGGATCAAACTGGCAACCCTCCGACTGCCAGACGACCGCTCTTACCTCCTGAGCCAATGTATTTCAGTCAACTATCATGTGAGTGATGAAACACAATCGATAATCATTCATATTAATTATCAGGAAACCCTGACTGAATCTGCGTACAGGACTTATGAACGTTTGCCCTTCCAATTTCAGGATCAATAGTTTTCAATGAGCAGGACAATGTTCCCACACAAGTCAGTCCTACAGTACCTGCCTGTAATGCTGACAACCAGAAATCAGACGCCCGATCAAGAGGCACCGGGAATCTTTAAGCTCGACACCCTGCCGTGAAAATCGGCATCGCTCCGACGGAGGGCAAGGGTGACCTCAGCCGCCAGTCTCGCCGAAACCCCCGCAGAGCAGAAACCGCTTCGCTGTGAACCACAAAAGCCCAGGAGCTGAGACGGTGGCGGAGAAGTGCACGGAACAGGGGAAATAATTTCCGTGGAGCCCCGTAGAGGCCGGCAGTGAGGCCGGTTTTAATGGCGGCCATTTTAGCCTCGGGGGGGGGCGGGCAGGGCATAATGGCCGACGCTCGGTCTTGCAAAGGGAGCACTTTATATGTATTATAACACACGTCTCAAACTTCTTTTTCCCATTCCACAGCAGAATTTCCAGAAGAAATAACTCAACTGGCTGCGGAAGGGTTTTTGTCAGAATGTCCCCGTCTTTTTTTTTTTTTTTTTTTTTCGGTTACCTCTATTCAAAATATTTTCATTGGAGATTAAAACGTTTTTTTTCCCAGATAACCCCCCTTCAGCTGTTCCCTTATGCTGCTAAACCAGGCCTGTCCTTTGGGTATAAAACGCTGGGTTGTGTCAGCTGTTTCCTCCCAATCGTTCCCATTCGCTGTCTCAGACATAATTCCATCTCTAATTCTGCATTTTAAGATGTCCGTGAATCCCTCTGTCAAGTGGAGGGGGGGGGGGGGGGCAGGTAAGCTTAGAATACCTAATGCAAGGTACAGGGGGGAGGGCATTAGCTTATTTCGTCTTACTCTTTTGTCTTCTCCGAGCTTCACCCATCAGGAAAGTCTAGGAAAAATGGCAAAAAAAAGATATGAAGACAGGGAACTTGAGAAAACGTGAATGAGGCAAATGGAATGTTCTTGCTCCTTCAAACGTCAGTTGGAAGGCACGTCAGTTACAGACGTGGCAGTTGGGGAGAGGTGGATCCACAGGTCAGTCATTTACACGCCAGGCTTCGGAAAAAATACTTCCGTAAAGAATGCACTGTTTTCTTGCTCAAAGGAAAGAATGGGAGTTCTAGGTCCTAAAGGAACTATTTATAAAGGAGTAGGAATGTCCTTAAAGATGGTGGACCTCAATCAGTTTCCAGGTCAGGAGCAAGGTGATTGGAATGAGCCCCATGTCTTCATAAAACTCTCTTTCTCTTCCATCGAAGACTCCATTTAAATTTTTAGTCACGGCTTCTCTCCTTCTCTCTCGTCAGAGCAGAAATTGGGAAACTGGTATTCATCAGCTGCTATAGAAACATATTTCCCCTCACAACCCTCAATGCATTTCTTGATTTAAGATAATTGGATATCGATTCCTTCAGTTTCCAGTCCTTGACGATATTGTATTCTTACAGAAAGCGTCTCACAACACTGCAAACAGAAGAATGAAGGTTATGAACAGACACGTAATGTGGATGAGGTGTAGCAAGAGCACGCTGGATTCTAAACCGTACTCAAACAGAAACAGGTTCAATATACCATCACATCTCCGGAGCCTTTTGTACATCATTTTACAATATATACATTAGGGCTACAGGTGTAGGATTTTTGGACGAGGGACAGATTTTTATCCACCATTACGTTCAGTCATTTTTAAACCCCGTGAAGAATTAAGAGACTCTCCCACTCCGTCTCGGAGCCAGGAACAGGAATATCCGCTGAAACGATTCCTCCATATTTGTCAGGATTTATGCAAAACGCTGCCTCCGGCCAAAAGCTCGAGAGCAGGAAAGATACGTCTCAATCGGCGTATAATAGCAGCCGTGGCAGGGCCTGGCTGGGTGTGTATCTCCACAAATCTTAATAGCCGTCTTAAGAGATTAATAGTTGTCACGGAGACGTAATCATTCCTCCCCCTGGGCCGCAGTCGGAAACCGAACCGCGTCCAAAATCCTTAAGCCCTTCTTATCAACAGGGCGAGGACCACTGGGGCCCCCCACCTCTCCTGCGGCCAATAGGAGGCGGAGGTGGAGGCGGGGCTAGGGGTCAGAGGAGGGGCTTAGTGTCTGATTGGCGGGTGGGTTGGCTGGTCGGGGACCTGGGGAGGAGGAGGGGCTAGGCCGCATCTCGAGGCTCCCTAGCGAATCGCACGGCGTCTTCTGCGGGAAATCAGCGAATCAAACGGCTAGATTTCATTCATAGAGTTCGTATTTTGTCCAAAAATGTTCTGTCAGAGAAATACGAATGCCATAAAGGGTAGCCGGAAAGACCGATGGTTTTGGGGAGAACACTGAAAAGAGAGGCGATATGAATTGGCTTTCCCCTTTTAAGCTAATTCAT
>NC_083778.1:17988506-18013506 GCF_963514075.1 Conger conger
GTCTCACACGAAAACATGCACGCCCCGCTCGGCGTGACATCAGCAGCAAAATACACCACATTACTCTCTCCCCCCGGGTCCCATCCGCCACCGTTCACTCACCACTTTACTCCACCCCACGGACCGCCGACGTGTGAGGAGGAACACGACTGTAAATGGTAAATGGTTGGAATTTATATAGCGCCTTTATCCAAAGCGCTGTACAATTGACGCTTCTCCATTCACCCATTCTTACACACACTCACACACTGACGGCGATTGGCTGCCATGCAAGGCACCAACCAGCTCATCAGGAGCATTTGGGGGTTAGGTGGTCTTGCTCAGGGACACTTCGACACAGCCCGGGCGGGGGATCGAACCGGCAACCCTCCGACTGCCAGACGACTGCTCTTACTGCCTAAGCCAATGAGACGACTGCTCTTACCGCCTGAGCCAATGAGACGACTGCTCTTACTGCCTGAGCCATGTCGCCCCTAAATGCATTACATTACATTGCAGTTATATTTCTGACACTTTTATCCAAAGCGACTTACAGTAGATTAGACTAAGCAGGAGACAATCCCCCCCCTGGAGCAATGCAGGGTTAAGGGCCAAACTGTTAAAAAGCTGCAGTGATCTTATCGTGGCCACACCGGGGGATTGAACCACCGACCTTCCGGGTCCCATTCGCGTACTTTAGCCACTAAGTACTCCAGTTCTGTTTCTACTTTTTGAGTTTTAATAAAACTAGTTGAAGTGGCAATATTGAAAATGACGTTTTTGAAAGGTGTGTCAATAAGAATCCAGGGGGTTGTGTTTTTCACTGGACAGACTGTGGCATTCACACTCTGCAGACACAAAAAGGCCCAGTGCACCCTCAAGCAGAACCTTTCCCCTGCTGTTCCACCCACTCAACTGCCAACCCGGAAACAGTGGTGGGAGGGGAGTGAGTGGCATTATACCTGTGATCATGGGAGGGGCAGGAGAGCCTGGGGGAGAGAGGGAGGGAGGGAGGGAGGGAGGGAGGGAGAGAGAGAGTGTGAGAGGGAGAGAGACAGAGGGAGAGGAAGACAGAGGGAGAGAGCGAGAGAGAGTGGGAGAGAGACATGACAGAGAGAGAGGGGGAGAGAGACAGAGGGGGAGAGAGAGACAGAGAGAGAGGGAGAGAGGGAGAGAGAGAGAGGGGGGAGAGAGACAGAGAGAGGGAGAGAGAGGGGGAGAGAGAGCGAGGGAGAGGGGGAGAGAGAGCGAGGGAGAGAGAGGGGGAGAGAGAGCGAGGGAGAGAGCGAGGGGGAGAGAGGGGGGAGAGAGAGTGAAAGGGAGGGAGAGAGAGAAAGAAAGAGAGGGGAGGCTGTGAGCACACAGAGTTCCTGCAGTTCCACAAAACCGCCAGTAGATGGCATCAGCAGTTAAAGGAGCAGGGCTGCTTTTTTTTTTTTTTTTTTTTGTGTTTCTCCCTGCTCTGCGTCTCCCTGTGGCGTGGCGTGGTGAGGAGGAGAGGCTCTCTCCCTGAGAGAGGTGCGTTCCCTCACAGACCCACCACGTCACTGTCCAACCCCGTGCCCCACACCGTTCAGCCACACACAGTTCCATTACCCCCCAACCCCCCCACCCCCCCAACCCCGCCATCAGCGGCTGAATCCCCCTCCGTCCTGCTGCAGACCAAACAAACTGAGGTGGCGGTGGTGGTGGAAGGGGGGGGCAGGGGGGGTATAGCTTGCAAATCAATGGGAAACGCTGCAAAAAGATTAAATATCGATTCAAATGGCCCAACATGGGGGGAGAAATATGCCGCTACAACCCGGCGGGGGGGGTGGGGGGGCATCTCCTGATCGCAACACGCTCAATTAATCTGCCCCTCCTCTCTGCACTCTGTCCCCTCCGCTAAAGACGCGCGGGGAACAGATTCGCCCTCCCGTTCGAGTCGCCAAACGAGGCTCTGATCAGCTAAATGGACCCTCTATTACTGTGAGAAGGGACCGCTTCTGGGACAGGCGTTCACAGGAAATACATGAATTTTAATGTTAAAGTTATAATACCCTCTGCATTTACACATTTACATACGAAAGGCGTTTCTTTAAATTAGGTTTTTAAAAATCCGTTTGTGGAAAAAAAAAATCCCATAATTAATATCATTGTGCCTTGATATGATTGTGCTTTCAGTATTTGTTAATAATGCAAACAGCACTGCAGCATTATGATTTCTAGTAAAATATAGAATGTGATATTCGCTGTTCTGGCATGAAACGGCATTTTAAATGCTATAAGGATACAGTATGTAAAATGAGTTCCAATTACTGGTGAAATGTTCAAAACTAGAGGGCCAGTTTTGCAGTCCCAGATTTAGCCTGAATGGAGACTCTCCATACAAAACTCAAATTCAGTATCAATACCGCTGGAACTCCATTTATAAAGTGGACGTCCCAAAAACACTGGCCTGCTAGATCTGATCACCGACGCCTTTGCTCCACGAAGACAATGCTTGTGAAATTAAGGGGCAGCTTTTGACCGTAAACCTCTGGGTTTTTTTTGTTTGTTATTTAGATGACATTCTTAGCCAAAGTGACTGACAGTTGATTAGACTAAGCAGGGGACAATCCTCCCCTGGAGCCATGTGGGGTTAAGGGCGCCTTGCCCAAGGGCCCAACAGCTGCGCTGATCCAATCGTGGCAACACCTGGGGATCGAACAAACAACCCCCACGGGTCCCGGTCATGTAACCATGTATCCACTAAGCCGCAGGTTGCCCTGTAAGCATTACCATTGGTTTTCAACCTCGGGGGGGGGGGATCCTGTACTTTAACACAGCCTGAGATCAGAGGGTGTCGGACAACAGGGGCCCCCGAGGGCCGGTGGAGTCCCGCTTTCGGGGGCCAGCAGGGGCCCCCCGGGGCGAAGAGAGGAGCCCAGGACCGGGGCTTAGGGGCGGACGTGCCCAAAACGCACCCCCCGGCCTGGGACAGCGCGGCCCACCTGGCAGCCGGCCCAGATAAGCACTTATTCCTGCCATTCACTGTCAGGACGTCAGACTTTCCCCCCAGGAGAGCACAACAAGAGCGCGACTGTTAGAATACGAGTTTACGGTCAGCTCCAGAATTACCTATAGGCTGCTGAGACACAGAGAGAGATCTTCATAAGGCCCTGTGTGAGTGTGCTGGTTTCACATGAGAGAGAGATCTTCATAAGGCCCTGTGTGTGTGTGCTGGTTTCACATGAGAGAGAGATCTTCATAAGGCCCTGTGTGAGTGTGCTGGTTTCACATGAGAGAGAGATCTTCATAAGGCCCTGTGTGTGTGTGCTGGTTTCACATGAGAGAGAGATCTTCATAAGGCCCTGTGTGAGTGTGCTGGTTTCACATGAGAGAGAGATCTTCATAAGGCCCTGTGTGAGTGTGCTGGTTTCACATGAGAGAGAGATCTTCATAAGGCCCTGTGTGTGTGTGCTGGTTTCACATGAGAGAGAGATCTTCATAAGGCCCTGTGTGAGTGTGCTGGTTTCACATGAGAGAGAGATCTTCATAAGGCCCTGTGTGTGTGTGCTGGTTTCACATGAGAGAGAGATCTTCATCAGGCTCTGTGTGAGTGTGCTGGTTTCACATGAGAGATCTTTGAGGCTCTGAGTGTTCTGGTTTCACATGAGAGAAAGAGCTTCATAAGGCTCTGGGTGGCCTGTATGTAGCGTAGTGGTTAAGGTAAATGACTGGGACCCGCAAGGTTGGTGGCTCTAATCCTTGTGTAGCCACAATAAGATCCGCACAGCCGTCGGACCCTTGAGAAAGGGAAGGCCCTTAACTCTGCCTTGCTCCAGGGGAGGATTGTTCCCTGCTTAGTCTAATCAACTGTACGTCGCTCTGGATAAGAGCGTCTGCCAAATGCCAATAATGTAAAGTGATGTAATGTAATGTAATGGCTCTGTGAGTGCGCTGGTTCTATACACTGGCCAGCCCGGTTTGGTGGGAGTTCCAGGTCCTGTACATTAAGCCAGAAAAGCCACGCTAAGCCTTCTGGGAAAGCAGGCTGAGCTCCTACTACCTACTGATCCAGCCTGAGTCCTCACGCACGCACGCACGCACGCACGCACGCACGCACGCACGCACGCACGCACGCACGCACGCACGCACGCACGCACGCACGCACGCACGCACGCACGCACGCACGCACGCACGCACGCACGCACGCACGCACGCACGCACGCACGCACGCACGCACGCACGCACGCACGCACGCACGCACGCACGCACGCACGCACGCACGCACACACACACAAACGCTTCTGAACATCTATGAACTGTGTCAGTGCTCCAAGCCTGCACTGAAAGCCTGCGTGTAATAACCCTGGAACAATAAAACACATTAACTAATTAAAAAATGTAACAGTCTGTGTTTAAGGGCTCCTTTCAATCAGGAAACTCCGTAATAGACACAAACCATATCTAAATATCCATCACTGCACAATAAGTATTTGTCATTTAGTAAACTGGAAGGCGCACGGGTTGAGACGGACTTCAAACTGGAACCCTAGCGATATACACCTTTTTGTTCCAGTCACCTTCCACAGCTTCTGTGCTTCAACTGGTAAACGGGTGGTATACATTTTGACCAGTGGATCTCAACCCTGATCTGGGAAGACCAGCCATTCGCTGGAAGTTTACCGATTTAGACCCAGGCTGTGTTCGAAACTGCATACTAAGCATACTACATTTCAATGAAGATCAGTAGGAGAAGTATGCTAGTTTGCGGTCTCGAACCCCCACAGCCTCCAGCATGTGGCAGTCTGAGGTCCACTGGTCAAAATTTATTCCAACAATTTATCAGTCTGGTCTCCAAAACGTAGTGCGCTAATATTCTTCTTCGGCTCTTCATTAAAACACAACGTTTTGTTGCGTGGGTTTATTCTTGTTTTGTTTGTTTGCATGCTTGCTTGCTTGCTTCCATTTGCAAAAAATATATATACAGCAAGCAATAAAAGTCCAGTTGAGTGAACAATTGGGCCATTTAAGAAATTAAGACCACAGTTTGTCGTGAAACTGCAAACGGGAACTACATTTCATGGGTGGGGGTGGGGGGGGGGGGGGGGAGGGGACAACATTTGGAACGCACCCATGATAGAAAAGGAAGTGGTTAAACTTGAAGAGTGACAGGACCCGAACATTACTGATGCTGTTTGTATCTGAGCGCGGGACAAAAACACCACAAGGATTAGCACAAAGCCATTCTCTTCACTCAAGATAATATGGCATTAGTGTGGCCCAAACGCAATGCGCCTAAATTAAACTGTGCGCTGTTTTGGAAGTAAAAAGAGGGGGGGAAACATGATTCAGCGACACATAAAATTCTCTGTAGGCTGTGATCTGCTAAGCCTCATGAACACAAAGGCGAAGCTTAAATGAAATACGACTTCGCTATAATTTGACGGGGACTGTTGGTCGCACTCATTTCTCCGCGATCTTCCCACTGAATGGAGAGACTATTTTCGGCACGTTGGCTTTTGAGATCTCATTTTCATTTAGCCCGCTTAATTTTTCACACCGCGGCCGGAGATGCCATTCGCGCTGCCGAGCGACACCGCGATACATTACGGCGTTTCTCACGTTTTATGGCACGGAGCCTCAGCCCAGGAGGCTGCGGCCGTACGATTAGCGCTGGCCCCGCAGGCCGTTTGCAAAGGACGTGACACTAAGGGGCTATAAGCAATGCTTACTGCTTATTACTTCTGTGGGAAGATAACTCCGCACGCAGAGGCGGTGATGCGCCGCAGTGGGAGAGCAAAGGGCTGGTGTGTACGCAAGACCGTATTCCCCCATAACGGTCGTCTGGCAGTCGGAGGGTTGCCGGTTCAATCCCGCCCTGAGCAAGCCAGTTTCTTTAACACTTTTTTTTTATTTTTTTTACTTTAATTAACACAATCATCAGTCTCCCACTGCCATTTATCAACGAACCCTGTGAAGTGTAGGTTATTTGGAATGTTTCGGTGTGCCAGCGTGAATTATGCAGTTAAAAACCATTCTCATCAAGTACTGCCTTTGGTGGCTTTGCACCTTCAAGGGCTGACCCAAGATAGATGGCGGAGCTTATTAAATAAAGGGCAGTTTATCGTCGAGCGAGAGAGTGTCGCTCAACTGAAATTCCAGAATGTTTGTGAAAGTTCTATTGTCACTCGACTGACAGCAGTCGTCTTCCTTAGCAAAGATATACCGTATAAATGCCCGCCCAGAGCATAAACCAAACGTTGCATGCTAGATGATAAACTGGCCTTAACTGAGATCAGAAGCTGCCAAGCAAACAAAGAAGCCAATATTAACCCGACAGGAACAGGATTAGTGACCCCTGGCGTAATGTGTAAAACCTGCTGTGTGCGATTCATTGGATAAATCACTAAACACGTGACTGATGGTGAATATGGTGTGTCTAGATCATGCGTTTCATGCGTAATTACCAGGCATCCGTTGACAGGTCTCGTGAAAAATCGCTGAAAATTCCATGTACAGTATGTTCATAATCAAGTTCCATTGATTTTTTGGCCGATTATCATTTGTTAATGAACTCATGTGTTTGTACAATGTATTAAACACAATGTATGTAGCTGAAGAGAAACTTGTGATGCGTTTCTGGAACAGACAATAAGAGGCTTTCTACGTCATTCAGGGGTAGTAAGAATAGGCTCAATTAAAAAAAAATAAGTCCTAAACACTAGTCACACAAGCAATCCTCCACATGATTGAAGCACTGATTCGCTAAGTTCCTGCAGAGTGCACCACCAGCTTAGCCCCATACTTTATCAAATGAATGTACCAAGCTTCTTACTAAATGTGCTAGTCCACCCTGGTGTGTCCACATGTGCTGCCTACCAACAAGAAATCAGCGAGTAAACGGCCTTCTCCCTGCATGTACACGAGAAGAAAATGTGCACGTAGAAAAATACGGACCAGGTGCCCGTTCCGTCACCCACTATCTCCCCCTGAGGGCTCGTGAAAAGTGTTTTAAAACTGCGGAGCTCATGTTTACAGGCACCGCCGTGTTGTACAAGTTTGGAGACTTGTACACATGTGCAGGAGGGAAGCCTGGCACATCCACTAAGTGTGTGCACTTGGCTGTACGTCGCTCTGGATAAGAGTGACATGATCTGTCCCCGATTCGTCCACAAAGTACTGTCCTCACAACACAATAAGCTCAAGAAAATCGGCACATGGGGAGGCATTAGATGAGGAAAAAAAAAAAAAAAAAAAAAAAAAAAAACACAGATTGTGACTACATTTTCTTTTGGGAGAAAATTGAGTTTGTATATTGACCACAATTGTACCATTGACTCCACATTGAAAACGGGTCTGGATGACCTATACTGGAGCCAGCCGCAGTGGCGCTAGAGAGCGCCGTCTCTCAGCACGCCCAGGAAATGAGCTTCAGAGAAGAAGCCCGGTTTCAGCCACTTGGTTAATCTGATGCTAAGCAATATTGCAAAGGTTCGGGCTGATCATTACATTACATGACATTAAAGGCATTTAGCAGACGCCCTTATCCAGAGCGACGTATATCCATCCATCCGTCCATCCATTATCTTAACCCGCTTATCCTGAACAGGGTCGCAGGGGGGCTGGAGCCTATCCCAGCATACATTGGGCGAAAGGCAGGAATACACCCTGGACAGGTCGCCAGTCCATCGCGGGGCACACACACCATTCACTCACACACTCATACCCACGGGCAATTTAGACTCTCCAATCCTGCATGTCTTTGGACTGTGGGAGGAAACCGGAGTACCCTGAGGAAACCCACGCAAACACGGGGAGAACATGCAAATTCAACACAGAGAGGCCCTGGCCGACCGGGATTCGAACCCAGGACCTCCTTGCTGTGAGGCGGCAGTGCTACCTGCTTCCTTGCATGTTCATGATGACCCGTTGTTTGTTCAATGCCATTAACACATCCTTACCGCATATTCCATCCACTTTTAGTGTCGTATCAGGATGCAAAATAAAACTGCAATCTGCAATGATGCCCCTTAACTCAGGTATAAGTAAAAATGCCCTGCCCTCACAAATGGCAATAGTTGCCAAGACTTGGTGTTCATATCCATCCCTCATTCCGTTTGATTGGCTTAAACAATTTGCAAAACAATTTTTAAACAAATAGAGGCTAATCTCAAGAAATTGTCGTGAATTTCCAAGCTCTCTGCAGGCTAGGGTCTCCGCTATTAAAATGGGCGTTCTTCCACGTATACTTTTTCGCCACTATGTTCTGCATCCCACCAGATAAATATTGGACCGAAGTTCACGCTCTAATGTCAAATTTTATTTTGGAAGGCAAACGTCCCAGAATTAAACGAGAAACAATACAATGGGCAACGACAGGCGTAAGCCGTCCTTTAAAAGCGCGGAATAGGGCCACAGAATTGTCGCTAGCCGGCGGCCGCTTTCAGTCACGCGGCAGAACGCAGTGTTCGCGTACAGTATGTGGCGCGCGTGCACAAGCTGGGACGTCTGTCGCCCAATTGCGTTGCAAAATAACGAATAGGGGCATCCGTTTACATTAAGAAAGCGATACGAGAAGCATTTTAAATGCGCAGGCAATTACACTTCTCTAGGAGATGCGATTAAGCTTATTCAGATGTAGCTATTCGCCGCGTAATCCCTCGATTTAATTGGCACAGAGATGGTCCCGGCTGGATGAATGACTGTTTGAGACACGACGACCGAATGAACACGCTCAAAGATGAATGGATGCATGGATGAATGAAATGCATGTGGCGTATACACTGGAAAATAATAGCCATTTAAGCTTCCAGCTCACAGCTATTATGCGTCGTCATTGACCAGGGTACCACCTTCAACGAACCGTTCATGATTTATTTATTAATATACTCTGGATAAATCCTCCACAATTTTGAACAGACGGCTACATTTTCAAGTCACGATTTGCTTTGCTCATATGGAAACCACGAGCCGGCATCCTGAATAACAGTGTTATTCTCAACCGACACGAAAAAGATGTCAATTAAAAGTAAGTCTTCAACCTCACATTCTGAAACGATTCCCCTGTCTCGCGCTAGCATTGGCCGATAGGAATTCCGCGCCGGGTACTTGTGCATCGCAGGATCTCCTCCTGACAGCTGACGGTTAGGCACGTTCTATTTTTATCCCAGTGGCGCTGTTTCTCGCCCTACAACAATTTTTGATTGCAGGCAAGGAATAAAACAAACCAAGGTCTCTCTCTCTCTCTCTCTCCCACCCTCCCTCCCCCCATCTCGCTTTTGCTCTCCCTCTCTCTCTCCCTCTCTCTCTCTCTCTCTCTCTCTCTCTCGCTCGCTCTCACTCTCGAAATCGGATGGTTTCTTAAAATAGTCGCGCGAGTCGTGATCAACCTTGTCCTTGGAGCTATGTATTGCAACAAAAAAATAAAAATAAAAAAATAAATAAATGCAATAAATACAATAAATAAATAAATAAATAAATAAAAATCAGATGAAGGATTACGGATTGATACGAATAGTCACTCGCACCAGCCTCGCCTGGGCTGAATTAATGTGTTACTATTTTCGGACCCACCAGTGTTTCCAGGGGAAACCTGATGACGCAATGACGTCAATGCAGGTCAATAGCAGACTGGAGGAATTGAGTGCTTCCATTAGATTTTGCAGTATTTTCACAAACGGAGAAAGGACAAAATGGATGTGTTTTAAATGCACCGAGAGAAAAAAAAAAAAGAATACATAACGAAACATATTAACCGCTGTCATGAGCGGCTGAGGAAACAACAAAAAAAAAAAAAATCTATGTTCAAGGGGTGTGTTTTCCGCTGGCTCCCAGGAATTTTTATAAAAATATACACAGTGCCCCGGATCACTGGTTGCGGGGGGGGGGGGGGGTGAGATCAAGATTTTATTCTATGTTCCCGAGCTTTTGCGTTAAAAAATAAAGCGAAGCGCCGAATGCAATTCGTTCATTCCGTTTCCGAGAGGTAGTCTTCGCCTGAGCGCCACAGCCATTGAGAATTCTCGGCTGTGATGGCAAGGCTTCCGCGGGCAGTGGAAGGCACTTGTTTTCCTCGCGAAGACCGTCTCACGAGCCGCGATGAAACCGTCCAGCGTTTTCACGCACGAAAGGTAACAAACCAACGCATTTTTACCTCATTTCATTCCGTGTCACATTCCTGTGTGCGAGCAGTGTGTGGGATGGGACTTTGGGAGAAGGGACATGTTTTCTTATTTTTGACAATTTTAGTTATTAGAGCACTTTGCTGGTGTATTTCCGACCCCCCTCCCTCCTCCGAGTGTTTCGTTTGTAAATCTTGCACGTTGTGCCCGAAAAGAAAACATTTCGTGGGAAATTACTATTAATGATGTATCGCCACACGGTTCTGCTCGGCTTGTGTGCACGTGATCTTGTAATAGGGAAAACTGCAATTTTTAATAATTAATTAATCTTAGTTTTCAAATGATGAATGATACCAGGTTTTTCGTCGGTTCAACTTGGCGATGTCAAACATTAATGTCAGATATATATATATATATATATATACGCGTGTGTGTGCCAGAGAGAGAGAGAAATATCATACGTTTTGCCGTTGACCGCTTGTTTTAACTTGGAACAATCATTCTCTGTAAATGAACATGGTTGCTATAAGCCTTTCGAGAGAGGAGAGGAAGGGGTCGGATAGCAACTGGCGAAAGAGTGGAGTGGACATGATCAAACTATTATATCGGCGTGAACACAGACGCCACAGCCAGGGACCAATATTACAACGGCGTGTGTGTGGGGCAATGCAAACACATCAATAAACGTGTGCATATGTCGGCTTCGTTCAATTTCCCCCGATGAATTTTTAATTCGTGCACGTTTTTGTTTTTTTTTTACATACATTTCAATTATAAAACGCAATGAAGATTCGTCTTGGCAATAATAGCAACAATAAACTAAACTAAAGCTCAAATGTTTTGTATTTTTGCCGGTGGATACATTGAGGTAAAGGGCGTTTACCTCAGCGGCTAATAGGAGTTTGGTTTCAGAACCACGGACAGCTCTCCCCACACTTCGGCTGCATTTCGCTCAATCAAATGCACTATATTCCTCCATTGGATAGGTTGTTGGCTAGCTTCACACATCCACCTACATATGGCGTTAAAATTCTGCTAATAATCGCGACAGACAACTTCATGAAAGCCCCTATAGCCCCAGAGGCTCGCAGTGTTCCGTAGGTTAATGAAGTGCCAATTACACATGCACGGCACGGACGTCAAAATGACATCTTCCAATTCATTTGAAATAAATAAAAAAATGTCTCTAGCGCAGGCTATTTTTCTTCGGTTTGCTATGTTTAACATCATTATGAAATAACAGACCCGTCACTGGATCACAAGACGCGTGAATACGTAGTAAAACAGGACAGTAAAATACGTAGTAGCTGTTCGGCACAAAAGGGAGATGGAGGAAAAAAAGGAAAAATTATGACACAATTCCACATATGACGCACTTGGTGAGGTAAGTGCGTTGGGACCTAGTCTAGTTGCCCGCTGCCTTCTGCTTTGGTCGTATGGAATTGGAGCATTTATTTAACGTGCAAATCAAAATATGCAAAAGGCCATCTTATTGATTCTGGAATCTAATAAATTCCTCTTGATGAAATATAATTTTAATAAATTAAGAAATTAATATTTTGCTGCCATTCCCCCCAAAACGGTAGCCATACGCAGGGATATTTCCACACCAATTCAACATTGTATTGGCATTCAATTATTGGGCAAAAGAAAAAAAACAATTCGACAACTTTAACCACACACAGTATGTTACAAACATGTCAGTGTAATTAGGCCACAAGTAATCAGCAACAAGTATTCAGCCATTGTTGAGATTTCTACACTTGGGCCTCCAGTACAGCACAAGATTGAAGTCAAGTTCCCCCCCTTCCAAACACCACAGGGGCAGATTGAAGAAGGTTTCTACACTGTATTTTTTTGTTACTGTAGTGTTTAGCTGCCTTGTGGCTCTTGGTTAGGAGGGTTGGGGGGTGCAGGCATTGCAGTGTGACACTTCCTCCGCTAGGCCGGTGCCAGCCGTGCCCCAACTCCTGCACTGGTGCTGACAGAACCACAGCAGAGACGCCAAATAGCCGGGCAAGATGGCGCGCTCTGCATCCACTTCCCGCCGTGGGTGAGGAGATCCTGCCACCGCCCGTGCTGCAGAAGTGTTCAAAATGGCATACTTGGCAAACTACTCATACTAAATTATAAATTAAAACGAGCCTGGAATTTAGTATGAGTAGTATGCTAGTGTGCGGGCGTGATCTGAGCAGAGTAGGGGACGAGGCGGGGCTTAGAGGTGATCACCAGCCGAGGTCATCACGGGTGACAAGCCCATATACTGTCTCAATAAGAGCCCGGAGTGACCGCCTTGCAAAGTACTCCAGAACAAGCCGAGCTGCCCTCGTACACGTAACACTCACGCCTGATTGGCGATTGAAATTTGTTTCACATTTTAAAGAAGCGTGTTTAAAAAAAATAAATAAACGGACGTCAGGAAAAGTGTGAATGTGGATGAATGGAACAGCCTCGCACAAAGTCATTGCGGTCCTTAGAGGGCTGAATAATTGACACGCAGTAATTCCACGTAAAACAGATCCCCCCGGCCTTCGTTCCTGTTATGGAACTCCAAGCGCGTGTGTAACGCCCGGGTCTTTTAGATTATTTGCGTGATGAATTTGAGTGGCTGGAGTTGGGGCACTGAGGTGGGGGGGTGGGTGGTGCTTCACAGTGCACTATTGTGGAAAAAAGTCTTCAGGACATTTTCCACCAAAGCAACAGCGAAACGGTAAAAATACGAACCCAACCACCCAATCAGTCTGCGAGGGGTGCGAATGCAATGGACCGAAGTGATGGGGCCTATTTAATCCACCCATTTTGCGCCTGGTCCGTAATCGGACTGCCGCATTTGAGCAGAGCGTTAGTCATTTTCTTTATATACACACTCACTCCACATTAATGCCTGTGGCCCCCATCGCCGTAATGCAGTTATAACGCAATGAAACCCCGGAAAAGCAAGGGCTGCTCAACAGTGCCATTCCGTTCATTATTGATGAGTTCCCACAGAGTGCCTGTCTACGCCGTGAAACACTTTTTTTTTTAAAAGCAGAAGGTGTGCATTCTGTCAGGAAAAACCCACAGGGTGGTGTTGGATTTCAGGTACTGTACCTGAATGTGAACACTCCTCTCAATTTCCTAAAATCGCATAATCACAATATATTACTATTAATATTTATTTTGGAAAAACGTTCTGACCTCACAATTTTTCGGACTGTATTAATGTTTCCGGCTATCGCTGCCATTGGTGGTGGATAACATGCTACATGCTACATAGTAACTCCTGTCCATTTCCACACAGGTGAAAAAGGACCGCACCTCCACCTCCTGGCCCCCTGGGCTCCAGTCGACCAGCCGGCCTCTCTTAAGGTAAAGCACTTTTCCTGTGACAGTTTAACTCCCGGTGATGTTCAGTATGCGATGTGCACTCAAAAAGGCAACGGACCACAGAGTATAAAGCGTACAGCCACAGCACACAGTTTTTCTCTTGTTAGTATCGGACCAATTCTATATTCATGGAAGCGTATTATTCATGTTTTCCTTCGTAGCAGCAAATTAAGTTTTCTGATAAGAAGTCTAAGAACTGAAAAAAGGAAAACAGGCTAGGCTATACTATAAATATACAATATATAATCTTTCATCTGTGCACTTAGATGAATTCCGGGCTGCAGGTATTATGGGCCTGGCCTAGTCCAATGTGTAGCCCAGGTCAGGTGACATCCTGTAAACCTTCAGAGGAAATTAATCCAAATTTAAACTTCCTTACCTCCAGCTTCCGAAGAGATTCCGCAAGGCAGCAGAGTCGAGTTCAGTTGATTTTCAAAACAGACAGTTCAGGAGGTGGATTTAAACTTTTAATTCAAAGTGAATTCAGACCATTCATTTCAAATGTTGGTGGAAAGTAAATGGGCATTTTTAAAATCACAAATCACATTTTTGTAACTATTTTTTCTGAATGGAGTGGAAATTAAAGTACAGCCACTATCGAATGGTCACAAACGTACAGTACTATGCAGAAGTCTTAGGCACCCTAGACCTTTATTATATATATTTTTGTTTATTTATTTGTGTGTGTTAGTATAAAAGAACACATTTGAGATTTCCAAATATTCATTTTCCAAAAGATTTAATTTTACAGAGACATTTTTGTATTTTTTTATATTTTTTTTTAAGTAACATATTACCGTAAGCAATTGACTAATTACATAAAAACTTGATCAAGGCTGTCTGAGATCAGAAGCAAGGAGCCAACCAAAGTCTGCAGAAGAACTGTAGCAAGTTCTCCAACATGCTTGGAACAACCTCCCTGCTGATTGTCTTATAGAACTGCAGGACAGCGTTGGCTATCTCAGAGAAGTGATGCAGTTTTAACGCCGAAGGGTGGTCACAAAAAATATTGATTTGATTCAGTTTTTAACTATTCTGGCAAATGACTAAAGCGTAATGTAAAATGTATAGTACATTTACTTAGGACCTGTCATTTAATTCTTTTTTAAATAATCTTCTCTGTACAGAATGTTATACAGCCAAAGACTTCTGCACAGCATTGTGTGTGTAAATAAAGTAAAACTTGTGAAGCACTGAGGCCCACACATTCCACACGCTTCACTCCTCTGTTAGGGTGACATGCACTGCGAGACTAAACTCAAAACCAGCAACAGCTTGAGTACAATATCAAGGACGAAAGCAAGAAAACACTTGTGAGCCTGAAAAGTCGTCCAGGAGGAAATGTGTACAATGTATTGAATTACGTATTATATGAATTTTAAACTGCTCGATGCCTCGAAATCAGGCATGGTGCCTGAGAACTTTAAGTCCTGCAATATACAAAAGCTCTTAACATTTTACTGTGTGAAGTTACCAATTTAGCTTGGGCAGAAAATATTGCTTGGAATGATGAGGAGTGCCCACTGAACTTTAGGTGTAAGCTCACCTGTAAATAGCTAGACTGGGACACTTCCGTCATGACTGCAGGTACGGTATGAGCTGGGAGAGACCACGGGTAGGAACTGAGCTAGGATGACCTATGACCTGCCCCAGGGGATGATGGGATTGGTCACAGGGTTTTTTGCCTACCCTGTCTGCCGTCTGATTGGACGCCGGCTGTCTGCGCAGTTTGTTGTCCTGCAGTCGGTCCGGCTGCGCAGCCCAGCATTCACGGGAGCGGTGCGGGCAGCGTCTGCTTCGGTCTGTGGTCAAAAGAAATCGGACAAATGGTAAATGGCAGGCATTTATATAGCGCCTTTATCCAAAGCGCTGTACGATTGACACTTCTCCATTCACCCATTCATACACACACTCGCACACCGACGGCGATTGGCTGCCATGCAAGGCCCCGACCAGCTCGTCAGGAGCATTTGGGGGTTAGGTGTCTTGCTCAGGGACACTTCGACACAGCCCGGGCGGGGGGATCGAACCGGCAACCCTCCGACTGCCAGACGACTGCTCTTACTGCCTGAGCCATGTCGCCCGGACAAAACAGGGGGGTCGGTTTATATATATATTAAAAAAAACAAATAAAAAAATAAAAAAACGTCACGCGTTGGTTTGTGTGTTTGCCGTTTCAGAAGCGAGGGCGGACGTCTCGCCCCCTGCGGACCTTTTTGCGGTCTGGGCTTGCTGTTCCTTCAGCCTGCAGCCAGGAAGCCCTTACCCCAAAAAGCATCTGCGGGGGTGCAGTGCCACACAGCCGCCTCTCCTCTCCTCTCACTGGCCTGTCCAACCGTAAGTCCCTCTACACACTCTCCTCTCACGAGTTCAACAGTAAGTTTCCCTGCACACACACTCTCCTCTCCGCTCACTGCCCTGTCCAACAGTAAGCCCCTCTGCACACACACACACACGCACACACACACAAACACACACTCTCTCCTCTCATTGCCCTGTCCAACAGTACGCACCTCTGCACGCACGCACGCACACACACACACACTCCTGTCACTGCCCTGTCCAACAGTAAGCCCCTCTGCACACGCAGCACATCTCGCCTGCGTTGTGGAAAAACCCTGCTTGCTCAAAAAGTTATACTCTCAGAAAGGAGCCATCTGCCCCAGCCCCAACCCTCATTTCCCAACATAGCATTACGGTTTAGCCTTGTGGGTATTTGTGAACCAACCTTATTAGTTCCTAGTAGTTGGTTTTTGACATTGCTTGCATATGCCACATGAGAACTGTTGATATGGTAAAAAACCACAGAATGACAAAAAGAATGAATAATAAACATGAATATGGTATTTATTATGACACCGAAGACGTGTTGGCAAAAGATGTGCTGGTTTCAATGTGTCGGTTCACATCGATAGTGGCTGTGTTCGAAACCACACTTGGCGCACTACACAAACAACATTTCAACGAACGCCAACCTGAGATTTAGTAGGAGCAGTACGCTCGGATGCGGTGTCGAACACAGCCAGTGTCTTTCTGTGAATGGAATGCTGCGCGTGTAACTGTGATGACAATGTACTGTGATGGGCTCTAGAACACTGATCACACAAGGAGCACACACGACTGCTGCTCCACCTGTATGACATCACATCAGTGTTGCGTTTATCTGTCTGTTGGTAAATTCAAACAGTGTTAAAGAGCATCTTGGGAAAGAGGACTCGCGTTCTCTCGGTGAAGGAGCGTTGCTCCAATATGGCATCACCTAAACCCTTCCCTCAGAAACGATTGCAAAAATAAATGAATTATAATAATGACTAATTTGTGAAGCATCCTTCATACAGCAGAAGGCAAGGTTGTTGTCTATACAAAGTTAATAAACAATGTCTATATGAATAATGTTAAGTGTCTTTGAGTATCATGAAAAGTGCTCCCTAATAATCATAATAATAATACATTTTATTTATTATAACTGAAATGATACGACTGAAAGCAGAACTACAGGAACTCGGTGGATTAGACGTGTGCTCTGTCACCTTGCTGTGGTTTGAATGCTCGTGTGGCGTACGATATGCTAGAGTACTGTAGACGTGGTGATGTGTTAACAATTAACTGTTAAGATTGTCACTGACGACAAACCTTGCACATCCACCAAAATTACGCGTCACATAGGCCTTGGTGAATTGACGGGAATTAAGAAAAGATTTGATGCGTAATACACTTCAGGTGTCATCATCATCATCAGCTAAGGACACAGAGTCACTGTAAATGGGCATGTTTGTTCAGTTAACCAACCCTGTATAAATAAAGGTTCAATTAAAAATACATTAAAAAAAACTTTTATTTTAGCAGTCTTTTCGAAACGTCATTTTATAAGAAACAGTGAATGGACAACTGGTTCAGTAAGTGTATCGCTATCATTTTAATCATTCTTCAGTGACAAATGGTGATTAACCACCAATGAAAACCTGATGGACTGTCAATGCCAGCTGATTTTAATGCCAGCTGCAACAAAAACTTTTTATATCTTTTTTTGCCTTTATATGTGAATATAAAAATGACAGAATTAAACACATATTACCATACGACCACATCTGTGAAGGCAACCCCAGGTTGCCAGGTAACATCGGTGAGAGAATTGGTGCTTGCTGGTTACTGTGGAGACTGTAGAGGAGGGCTGCCAAACTGTGTTCCTAGAGATCTACCGTCCTGTAGGTTTTCAGGCTGTAGCCTAGTGGCTAAGGTACATGACTGGGGCAGCATGTAGCCTAGCGGCTAAGGTACATGACTGGGGCAGCATGTAGCCTAGCGGCTAAGGTACATGACTGGGGCAGCATGTAGCCTAGCGGCTAAGGTACATGACTGGGGCAGCATGTAGCCTAGCGGCTAAGGTACATGACTGGGGCAGCATGTAGCCTAGCGGCTAAGGTACATGACTGGGGCAGCCTGTAGCCTAGCGGCTAAGGTACATGACTGGGACCCGGAGGGTTTGTGTGCTGAAGGGTTTGAGGATTAACTGAGACAAACTGGTTAACGTGGCAATAGTGGAGTCACAGGTAGTCACAGTCAAAATTAGCCATGGTCACAGTTAGCCTCAAACTGTAAATTAGCCACAGTCATAGTTAGCCACAAACTGAAAATTAGCCACAGTTATAGTTAGCCACAAACTTTAGCCGCGGTCACAGTTAGCCAGAGTCAAAATTAGCCGTGGTCACAGATGGTCAAAATTGGCATTGTTTTTTTTTTTGTTTTTTTTACATTTATTTCTGATTTTTCCCTTTTTCTCCCAATTTGATAGGCAATTGTACCCCATCTAATCCAATTAGCGCTAGTACTAGATACACCGCCCACACCCCGTCCCTCAGCAGCCGAGGAAGAGTGACACGCCTTCTTCCAAGGCGTCCGAGGTGCTTCTTGTGCGGCGACCCCTCCCCTCTGAAGCAGCGAGCCAATTAAGCCGCTCCTCAAGAGCTGGACAAAATTGGCGTTTGGCAGGACCGGGAATCGAACCCCGGTCCCCGGTCCGGGAAACTGCGACCGCAAGTGCACTGCATCTTAGCCTGTTTCGCCACCGTGGCTCAGTTAGCCATAAGTGTCAAAATTAGCCAAAGTCACATATTAGCCACTGACACGGTTAGCCTCACAGTTCCCCACCCCACAGCGCGGCTCAGCCGTGGGACTGCGTCAGGAAAAGAACACGTTTGCTAGTCTGAGCTCCCAGTCCTGCTACAGAGCAAAACTGATCCTGGGTCAGTTGTTCCACTCAGACCATTTAAGAACAGGGAGCCCTGGCCTCTCTCAGCTCTGGGGCAACAAGGGCCCACCCGTTTCAGGATTTTGTGCCTACTTCTGCCCTTAAGTCCTTGATCAGCTCAATCATATCTTGATCTGATATTAGCATAAGCACCATCTACAGCCACAGACTACAAGTGTATCCTCACAATTTTGCTGTTCTCAAGTGCAGAAGAGAAGCAGCGTAGTTCACAGAGCTGTCAGAAAACTACAACTACAGTAACTGGGTTGGAACAAAAAAACCAGCACGTGGACCGGCCCTTCGGGGACCACAGTACCCCTGGGCTAGAGGCTCCGCTGTTAGAAACAGCACAGACTCGATAGACCAGGGGTGTCCAATCTCATCCGAAAAGGGTTTTTGTTCTAGACCAATAAGGGAGAATATTCTGGTATCTAGACCAATACAACACTCACTACAACACCTAATGAACAAAGAGTTCTAGAATACGGACTCAAACATTCCAGAACATTGACTAACAGTTGGACATCAGTCAATGTCAGCGTTCTAGAACTCTTTATTCCTTAGGTG
The DNA here is from genome assembly GCF_963514075.1 of Conger conger. NCBI lineage: Eukaryota > Metazoa > Chordata > Actinopteri > Anguilliformes > Congridae > Conger > Conger conger. Next base: position 18,007,755 of record NC_083778.1, read on the forward strand.
TTGTAGTGAGTGTTGTATTGGTCTAGATACCAGAATATTCTCCCTTATTGTATCCCAGCTCCTGTAATTACACACCAGTTGAGCATGATTTATCAGATGTAACTCACAGTATTGATTTAACATTTAGGATAAGTGCAATTACTTTATTTCTCATCAAATATTTAATTAGGTTAGGGCAACCTTGAAAAATAAAAATGTGATTGATAAATGGTTAATATTTCCGTATTTAATAGGTTTCAAAACTTTTAGAAACACTCAGACCACATGCATACAAATCTGGCAAATAGACGCAGACGTGGAAAAGAATAGGGTCATTTTCCACACTGAACCCTTTCAGTCCCAACAGTGTCAACGTAAATTAGGCAAATGGAACGCCCTTGCTCCTTGAAACGTCAGTCAGAAGCCACAACAGTTACAGACGTGGCAGATGGGGAGAGGTGGACCCAAAGGTTTATCATTAATACGTCCAACATTAACAATCCAACCAGCTGAACATTTAATATCTAGAATAAACATCAGCACACCACACAGTCATTTACTGTGTGGTGCGCTAATGCTAACCAAAATTACATATTTACACAAGGTGTGCGGTGAACCAGAAGAACTTACTGTAGCGGGTCAAATGAAAAGCTTATTACTGTCGCATGTTTACACTCAAATACATGTTGATTGTTTCAGGGCCTACCCTTAAAATCTCAGTCAGCATTTATTTCATTGTTGGCAACAAATATCTGAATGCAGTCAACTCGAAAGTGAAATTCTAAATTATAATGAATAGCCCTATGTCCAAGCACGCAGACACACACGTCACTGTTTATATCTGTGGTGTAAAAGTCTTAGCTCTTTTGAAATGTAACCCACAACAGGGAGAATTTCTGGGAAAATTATAAATACTTTTTAAATGAAAGTCACATTTTTTAAATTAGAAACAGAAAAGCATATCGAAAAAACCATTTTAAACAAAACAGATTTTTTTTTTTGAGTGAACAAACAATCTCAAATGTAAACAGTCTCTACTTTAAACACAAGTCTTTTTTTAAACGCAATTTAATAAATCCACCGTCGAGCGCAGCTTTCAGAAACGATATAACGTTGGCCGAAGAAGAGAAATCCAAGTACACGTTGGTTTTGGAATCAGACGTTTGGTTGGACACCAGCGCGCTGTGGCTATAAACGCTGCTGGCAGAAACTCCCTCGTAACGCGATGCGCGTCAGAAACAGACGTTTTATCACCACACTCGATTGTAAAATCAGCTTCTGCTTCACAGATGAATCACAGAGGTGGCGGAATCCAGGTCAGAGGTCAGTCAGAGGAGACCGCTACAAACTCCACCTGAACTACATTCGTGTGGCAGATGTAAACATTAAATTAGCTTTCATTTACTCGATTAAAGGTTTTCTAAAAAAAAAAAATTCAATTTAACCCTTTGGTTTTTTTTTTTTGTAATATCCATTCAAAATTATGAGTGTCCCACTCCATGACCAGCAGTGATTGTTACATCAGCATTAGAATCTTCACAAAATAACGTTCTATATCACATAATATTCGTGATCTACACAAGCGCTTATGAATGCTGATGTGGTGCATATGAATGTGCCATATAGCTCTTGCGTAGGATCCTTCAAATAAAGTGTGCAGACGAGTACACACTCGAGAGTGCATACAGGGGAGCTGAACAGGAACTTTCATTGTGTGCTTTAGAGATTTTTTTGCAAGATGGCCAAAGCAAACTTGGCTCAAATCAAATGCGACAACTGTCAATTTATTTTGATGTGTTACAGTTTGGGAACAGTATAAATGGTAAATTGTTTATATAGTGCCTTTATCCAAAATGTTGTATAACTGATGCTTCTCATTCACACACACGCACGCACGCACGCACGCACACCAGCATTTATTTAATTGTTGGCAACAAATATTTGAATGCAGTCAACTCGAAAGTGAATTTCTAGAAATTATAATGAATAGCCCTATGTCCAAGCACGCGGACACACACGTCATTGTTTATATCTGTGGTGTACAAGTCTTAGCTCTTTTGAAATGTAACCCACAACTGGGAGAATTTCTTGGAAAATTATTAAGCGCTGTACAACTGATGCTTCCCATACACACACACACACACACACACACACACACACACACACACACACACACACACACACACACACACACACACACACACACACACACACACACGGCGATTGGCAGCCATGCATAATTTCTTTTGATGTATTAACTTACAGTACCGTTGCAGTATAACTGAGCATCTGTCAGACAGTGACTTTCCAGGATGTCATTTGTTCATTTAGGATCCGTCCTGACCCGACTTTGGCTGAACTTCATGATGCGTGCGTGCGTCAGAGAGGAGTCCGGGCATTCTGGGTCACGGCACAGCTGTATGGTTTCATTAAAACTTAAACCAAAGCCAAACCAAAACCTCCTTTCCGTTTTTACATAGCGCTCCGACCACATCAGAGCTCACAGAAAAAACATTTGTGCGGTCGGAGCATTCCATCAATGTCACGGTGTACAGGGTGAATGAAAAGCTTAAGGGCTGATGATGGAAATGGCCCTCAGTGGAGAAAGACTGACTTCTGACTTATAGCCAACCTAATGATATGCTGCAGATTTGTCACGCAGAATGAACAGTTTTGGGTTTGTTTGCAAATATCACAATTTACAAAATCGCAGTGGAATTTGCAGTTCATTTTGCTAAATAAGCACAATAATCGAATTTAAAAGACATTTTAAACGTTGTCCTGTTCCCACACTAGAGAGTTACATACTTAAAGGCTGTGTTCCAAGGAGCAGACAGGGAACCTGACACTAAAGCAACACAATGCACGTCAGAAAGAGTATTAGGACCACCTGTGCACATACCACATACAGGAGTGTGTGTGTGTGTGTGTGTGTGTGTGTGTGAGTGTGAGTGTGAGTGTGTGTGAGTGTGAGTGTGAGTGTGTGTGTGTGTGTGTGTGTGTGTGTGCGAGTGTGCGAGTGTGTGTGTGTGAGAGAGAGTGTGTGAGCGTGTGTGTATACGTGCGAGCATGCATGCATGAGACAGTGAGAGTGTGTGTGAGTGTGTGTGAGTGTGTGTGTGTGTGAGAGAGTGGGGGTGAGTGTGTGTGTGTGTGTGAGAGTGTGTGTGAGTGTGTGTGTATACGTGCGAGCATGCATGCATGAGACAGTGAGCGTGTGTGTGTGTGTTTATTTTTATGTGTGTGTGTGAGAGAGTGGGGGTGAGAGTGTGTGTGAGTGTGTGTGTATACGTGCGAGCATGCATGCATGCATGAGACAGTGAAAGTGTGTGTGTGTTTATTTTTATGTGTGTGTGTGAGAGAGTGGGGGTGAGTGTGTGTGTGTGAGAGTGTGTGTGAGTGTGTGTGTATACGTGCGAGCATGCATGCATGAGACAGTGAGAGTGTGTGTGTGTTTATTTTTATGTGTGTGTGTGAGAGAGTGGGGGTGAGTGTGTGTTTGTGAGAGTGTGTGTGAGTGTGTGTGTATACGTGCGAGCATGCATGCATGAGACAGTGAGAGTGTGTGTGTGTGTGTTTATTTTTATGTGTGTGTGTGAGAGAGTGGGGGTGAGTGTGTGTGTGTGAGAGTGTGTGTGAGTGTGTGTGTATACGTGCGAGCATGCATGCATGAGACAGTGAGAGTGTGTGTGTGTTTATTTTTATGTGTGTGTGTGAGAGAGTGGGGGTGTGTGTTTGTGAGAGTGTGTGTGAGTGTGTGTGTATACGTGCGAGCATGCATGCATGAGACAGTGAGAGTGTGTGTGTGTGTGTTTATTTTTATGTGTGTGTGTGAGAGAGTGGGGGTGAGTGTGTGTGTGTGAGAGTGTGTGTGAGTGTGTGTGTATACGTGCGAGCATGCATGCATGAGACAGTGAGAGTGTGTGTGTGTGTTTATTTTTATGTGTGTGTGTGAGAGAGTGGGGGTGAGTGTGTGTGTGTGAGAGTGTGTGTGAGTGTGTGTGTATACGTGCGAGCATGCATGCATGAGACAGTGAGAGTGTGACAGAAAATGTGAATGAGAGACAAGTGTACGGAGGCAGCGGGGTGTGAGTGTGTGTGTGTGTGTGTGTGTTTGCGTGTGTGTCTGTCTGTGGGTGGGTGTCTGTGTGTGTGTGTGTGTGTGTGTGTGTGTCTGTCTGTCTGTCTGTCTGTCTGACGCAAATGCATAATTATTTCCACTTTTCCAGATGTCAGCCGCCCCCCTTATGCAACCGCTCTCCTGGGACCTGGTGTTTTCTGTGCCAGATAAAAATAAATAAAAATTATAATCAAATTTTTTAAAATCATAATTATGTAGCTTAGTTCAGGCTGCAGATGGACATTCTCTGACTGCCACACTGTAGTCAATAAAATATTATATATATATATATATATATATAAAATGAACATTTTCCACAGCACGTGTGTGGGGCCTTGAAGGGTAAAGAATACTTCATTTTCCTTTGGAGTGCACAGTCCATAATGAGGCCAAGCTTATTTTTACCCACAATGCCGTGCGTCACGATTAAACAGACTCGACAAGACGAACAGTAGTGCTTCGAGTGCCCAGGTGAGAGTTCTGGAACAAAGAGCCCTGCCCCGTTCACCTGGGACGCACACCTGGGACACACACCTGGGACACACACCTGGGACACACACCTGGGACACACACCTGGGACACACACCTGGGACACACACCTGGGACACACACCGGAGACGTTCACCTGGGACACACACCTGAGACGTTCACCTGGGACACACACCCGGGGGACACACCCGGGACACACACCCGGGACACACACCCGGGACACACACCCGGGACACACACACCTGGGACACACACACCTGAGACGTTCACCTGAGACGTTCACCTGGGACACACACCTGGGACACACACCTGGGACACACACCTGGGACACACACCTGGGACACACACCTGGGACACACACCTGGGACACACACCTGCCCCACACTCAGCCAGTCACAACCGGTGTACCTCAGCAAACCCAGAACACCGCCCTAACGCAGAGAGCTTTCAACTGTCCAGGCAAAATCCCCTCACAAGAGTAGCCACAGTGCACAGGGGGGGGGGGGGAAACGGTCAGATCGTAACCAACGTAACGGAATTACACCAATGCATTTCTCTGAAATTCTGTAGCTTTTTTACTTTTAAGACACAGCGCAGTGACCTTTACATTTCCCCGAAAAGGTCCCGGGTTGAGCCTCGGGGAACAGACACGTTTTTGTGTCACCGTGTAGCCCTGGGACACATTAACACAGACCGTGTGTTGTTGTTGTTTTTTTTCCCCCCCTCCTCTCGCACCGTTCATTCGTTGTAAGGCAGCTGAGTCCAGCACGGGGCGCCGTGAGAGGCCATGCAGAAATGCACTTCTGCAGCACAACCGCTCATTACATTACATTAATGGCATTAGGCAGACGCTCTTATCCAGAGCGACGTACAGTTGATTAGACTAAGCAGGAGACAATCCTCCCCTGGAGCAATGCAGGGTTAAGGGCCTTGCTCAAGGGCCTAATGGCTGTGCAGATCTTATTGTGGCTACACCGGGATTAGAACCATCGACCTTGCGGGTCCCAGTCGTGTACCTTAACCACTACGCTACAGGTCGCCAAATTGCAAATACATGAAACGATCATGTATAAAACACTGAACACTGCAGGGGCCTGGCTTAACTGTTGAAGGTCCAACTGACATTTGTATTAAGATGTTTTTTTTTTTGTTTAAAGCAGTGGT
>NC_083778.1:18016006-18158506 GCF_963514075.1 Conger conger
ATGCTAGCGCAGTGTTCAGTTAAACTGCCAGACAGCGGTTTAAAAAGAAACGCCTTCCGTTCCTTCCGACTGGGCATCACAAGATGGCCGCCCACGGGAGCACCGTACGCACAGTGTGCATGCTGGCCCTTTCCTGGCGCCCGCCAGAGAGCCTTTTCCGTCACTCCCTCGTTAAACCGTCTCCGGACAGAAGCCACCGACGCCTTTCCAGACGAGGAGCCGCGTCAGAGCCGCCAACGGGGCCTCCGGGAGCCGGGGGGGGAAGCCTCGCGTTCTCGCTCCGAGGTCACTTCCTGTGCGTCGCCAGGGCGACGGGACCGCGCGCGCGCGGGATGAGGCGGAGCCAAGGCGATCCACGCTCCGCACCGACCGGAGCCAGGGACCTCACGGCCTCGTAAAGACGTCCGCACCGCGGGGAGATCCCTCTCTGACTCTGCCAGCGGCCAGTTTAATCACAAGCCCTCGGTCTCTGTGCACGAACGCTACAGGCAGAACAGACAGGCTGCACCCGTCCATCCAGGAAACTGACTCTCCAACGGCAGATCTCTTCAGACAAAATGACATTTTTGCATTTTCAGCTGTTTGTAATCCAGCAAAAAAAAAAAAAGCATTGCCTTTAATCCACGTGACTTAACATCTTATATTTTTTAAGTATTAAGACAAAACTCTCACCTCAGAAATGAGTGATAGAAAGTTACAGAAATTAGATTAAGTTTGGGTGTCTCGGTGGCGCAGCCTGTAGAGCACTGACCGCATGCTCATTGTGAGCCGCGACGTCGGCGGTTCCAATCCGACCGTCCGACATTTATCACGTCTTCCCCTCTCTCTCGCTCCCATTCTTCCTGTCTCTCTATACTATATACTGTCCAATAAAAGGCCTAAAAAATATATATATATATATCCTTCCATCCATTCATTATCTTAACCCGCTTATCCTGAACAGGGAGCCTATCCCAGCATACATTGGGCGAAAGGCAGGAATACACCCTGGACAGGTCACCAGTCCATCGCAGGGCACACACACCATTCACTCACACACTCATACCTACGGGCAATTTAGACTCTCCAATCAGCCTAACCTGCATGTCTTTGGACTGTGGGAGGAAACCGGAGTACCCGGAGGAAACCCACGCAGACACGGGGAGAACTCCGCACAGAGAGGCCCCGGCCAACCAGGATTCGAACCCAGGACCTCCTTGCTGTGAGGCGGCAGTGCTACCCACTGCACCATCCGTGCATAACAATAGAATATCTAATAAGAATAAAGAATGAAATATATTTGGAATATTTTGCATTTCACAGGGAAAATCTAAGAGCGCTCCCAATTTAGGAGAATTTGCTGCTGAATGCTGACGCGAGCCAAATTGGGGAAAACTGTTGCAGCACATCTCCTAACAGAGATGCACAAGAGTGTCGTTACATCTTACACCTTACATGAGCTCCCTGGAAATATTGCACTGTCTTACTCATACAGCAAGCAATTTAAAAAATAAAATAAAATTGCACTTATGATGACTATATGTTTAGAACAACACTTCATGTGTATTTTACTAGGTACAGATGTGATGCTTCAACTTGTGGAAGAACCTATGCACTTGTAAGTCGCTTTAGATTGAAAGAGTCTGCCAAACGACTAAAATGTAAATGTAAAAGCAAGCCATCTCCTCAACCTCAGTCCAGACTCTTCGGTTACAAAGTCACCGCTGAGACAAACCAGACACACATGCAAAACAATTTTTTCCAAAAGAGAGCTGGCCAAAATATGGCAGCCCAGAATCACAAAAGATAAATCCTTTCTAAAAAAAAAAAAATGATAATAATCATAAAAGTGTGTTGAAAGCATCCATTAGCTTTGTTTTATATGCAGCCTAAAAGTGCATTGTTAAAAAGAAAAAAGGAGTACTGGCAGCTTTGGGCAGATTCTGCGGTCTGACTGAATAGAAATAATATGTCTTTAATTCCCCCCCCCCCCTCCCCCTCTCAGGACTGCAGTCAGGAACGCTTGCCTGTCCCAGCGTTGCACGCCGCCGGTCCGTCGGCCGCCGGTAACGAAAGTTTTAAAAAAAACGACGTGGGGGGAGAAGAACGGCCAGGAATGTGTGTGAATTATTAACTTACCGGACGCCCTTTCGTACCCCGCTTACAGTAAATGACGCCGAGGCCCATTCTGAAACACAATACGGACATAACGTTTAAAAAAAAAAAAAAAAAAAAGCCTGACCCGCCAAAATCGGTGGCTGCTCCAGACGCTCCCTCGTGCGCACATAGCCGCGCGTCAGCGTAGCGTAACTTATCCGGGGCGGCACTTCAAACAGACAGCGCCTCGCACCGCTGCCAAAGCAAATTACCGCAAGACCGGCCTGGCGTCCTGGCTTTCTTCGCTGAACTCGCTCAAACAAAACCCCCCCCCGACCCCCACCCGGCCGCCCCGCGCCCTTCCCTGGTCAGACACCAGCTCACCACAGCGACCGCCGCGCTCCTCATTGACAATGAAGGGTTGGCAGCAAGCGCTCATCTATTAGCGCAGCTGACAATGCGCTTTTCTGTGTTCGTAAAACTTTCTCTGGGAGCCCAATTAAAGCGCGGGCGCCACGCTGTGAACGTTTGTCTTTATTCATGAAGCCGGGCCGGCGATCGACGGGCGGATTTCTGCCCCCACGACTCGAAGCATTGCTCACGGGCGCTACGCTACGTTGCAGTTATTTAGCTGACGCTTTTCTTTACATTTACATTATTGGCATTTGGCAGACGCTCTTATCCAGAGCGACGTACAACAAAGTGCATAACCAGGGATAAGTTCACTGAAAGACCCTAGAGGGAAGTACAATTTCAACTGCTACCTGTACAACAAAGATAAGTACCAGGGCCAATTTTATTATTATTATTTTTTTATTTTTTTTAAATCAACAAATTAACAAACAACAAAGCAAAAGTGACCGAACTTAACTATCCAAATACTGCTTACCTAGTAAATCACAAAGACAACCATTAAGGTTCACAGGGAGGTAGGGAGGGACGGGGAGAGGTGCTGCTTGAAGAGGTGCGTCTTCAGTTTGCGCTTGAAGGTGGGGAGAGATTCTACAGTTCTGACCTCAACGGGGAGTTCGTTCCACCACCGTGGAGCCAGAACAGACAGTAGTCGTGAGCGTGAGGTGGAGGTTCGGAGAGGGGGAGGTGCCAAGCGGCCTGTGGAGGCTGAACGAAGAGGTCTGGCAGGGGTGTAGGGTCTGATGATTTTTTGTAGGTAAGCTGGGGAAGACGCCTTAACTGCTTGGAAGGCTAGCACCAATGTTTTGAATTTGATTAAGGAGACAATCCCCCCCCGGAGCAAAGCGTAGTCAAACTAGCTTGACCTCTGCCCCCAGTATCTCCCCAGCCAAACCACTGCCCAGCATTTTTCCAGCTGCTGCCACGCGGTGAAGGGTCACAGAGTCCCGCACACTTCCTCAAACAATCTGAGGTCATACGCATCGCCAGGAAATCTAAAATAAACATGGCACAAACTCAGAAGGTCAAAGGTCAGTTTTTCAACAAGCAGCACTCCAATTCCCGTTCATCTACGAGCAGCACAGTGCAATATTATAACTGCCAAACACGGGCCTAGTTCGCTGCAAATTTGATCTGGATATACACGGTAAATCGCACTCAATCGTCAATCCTACAGGGCAAAAGTGCGGCGTAAAGCGGGTGTTCCTCTCAGCAGACACGGGACAGGTTCAAGCCTGGACGTCCGTAACCCTGAGGAGTAGAAACGCCGCCGCAAAAATAAAAACTCAATCCGACCGAACAAAAGGTTTGCCAGAGGGAGCCGTCGGGGGAAGATGAGGGAGTGAGGGAGAAAACAAAAAAACGGAGAGAAAGTAAGGGGTTAATGCAGTTCCAGTAAGGCAGGCTTCAGACTGCACGGCAGCTTTAATGAGGCACATCTGGCCAATGCAAATACGCTTTTTGTGCAACCAAATTGGCGTACTCGGCATCCAACCGATCCTCCGTTTCAATGAAGATCAGTTAGTCTGAGCAGTATTGCTCGTGTGCGAGATCTTCGCGTGTCATCCCTTTTGAAGCGGTTGCCCCAGCGTAGAGGAAACCCGCGACAATCCCCCCCCCGTCGAATTCACAGAACAGAAACGCCCCGAAACCCGCACGGGACCCCGTACACCGTCTTAGCGGGACCCCTCTTGTAAAAACACGGCCTCGTCCAGATTGTTTGGAAAACTGTGGCCCGGTGGAAACACTGCGGTGATGAGCTGAGGCAGTGGAGGCCCTGGAAGTCTGACCACACAGTAAGAAAGAACAGAATATCCACCCTGGCTGAGGTAAGGATTTGGGGGGGGGGGGGGAAGTGTACACAGATGTGACCGCTGGAAGGACTCTTCTGCGGGAAGCTCTGAAATGCGATCTCCTTCATCAACATCAGCGGCACTTAATGCATGCTGATCTCCCCCTACAGTTTTCATGCATAATGTAATCTGGGAATATTCAGGTTTTTGTGTTTTTAAGTGGCTTTTTAAGTTGGTATTAATACTACTTAATAAAAAATAACAATAATAAACGTTACTTATAGAGCACCCTTCATACATGAAATGAAATGTAGCTCAAAAGTGCTTCGCTGAAAAAGTATAAAATACAACATTAACGAGAGACATAATAACAATGCATAAAACAACATTAAAACATATTAGATCAAAGGAAAATAAAAAGGTACTTATGCTTTAAACATTATTTTGACATTTTGAAAACATTCCCATGGGAATAAAAGGCAGAATGGTGAAATGCGTCTCGTTCAAGGGTCCTCTACATGAATTCCGACCTGATTACCTCGTGCCAACCCTGCCCTAAAATCCATGTCAAAAAAGAACCAGTTGTGCCTGCCAAACACGTAAACGGGCCCAAATCGGGGAAAGCAAACGTAAACCCGTTTCACATCACACAGCGCCGTGGACCCTGGCGTGTTGCGTCAGGTGAAGCTGGGCCCCCAGGGGCCAATACCGCCACACACCTGCAGTGGCACCGCGCCAGAACATCGGAACATCACTTAACCCTTCCCACGCCCAATACCTTCACCTTCGCCGATACCCTTTCAGCCACTCAAAATCACTGCTGTACCATTGCTTTTGGGTCCCCCTATTAAAACCCCCTTCACAATAAAGGTTCTCCATTTTCTCAACCGAAGCCCAAACCGCCTTAGGATTTGAGTGAATCCGCCTGATATGGGGCTTGGGACTGAAAGGGTGAAAGGCGGACGAAACTCGGACGGGATTTGAAAGCCCGCGATCGACGCACGCACCTTCAACGGCGGCTCAGAACGCAGTGATTCATGATTTCACAACAGCAGCCCCGCACACCTGTGCGCCAGGTATGAGAGCGTGAGAGTGTGAGAGGGCGGCACCAACGTGGCAGGACCGGTTTCTCGTCCATTGATAAAAAATGAAACCCAACGGAGAGGAAATAACCTGTCGATTAAAGTCAGGTGTTAATGAGGCCTAAGAACATTACCATGCAGAGCCATTTGCAAAGGTGAACACGCAATGGAAAAGCAAACCATGCAGCCCACATTAAAAAAAACTACAGGCAAAGATCCTTTGGGGAAAAGACTAAGTTTCCCATGATGCATTGCTTGTGTGGGTCTCTCAGCGACAAATGCCAAATAACAGTCACGTGTTCTGCCACTGTGTGACATGGTAGGTGCAATTATATTACACTAAAGCAAAGCCAAAACAAGGCTATCCTCATCTATGTACAGTAGTGGATAGACTGCACGTGATCAATCAATCAATAAATCAATACATTTTTATTTGTATAGCACTTTTAACAAAGGGGCTTTGACACAAAGCTTTACAGAGAAACTGGCCCCCAAGAGTACGCCAAGGGCAACAGTGGCAAGGAAAAATTCCCTGGCTAACAGGAAGAAAACTGGAGCAGAACCTGACTCAGTGGAGGAACCCATCTAACCGTTGTTATAAAACTGGTTGTAAATATAAACAGATGAATTGTAGTACATAAATGTCTAATCTGAATTAATTAAGTCCAAGCATAGGTGCCCTCAACAACGTACAACTATGGCCACAACAAGGACTTCTCAATACCAGAGTGCTAAAACCATAGTTTGAAAGGGTGTCTTTAATCCTATTTAAAATGTTAATCTCCGGGTGGTTTAGTTCATTGTGAACAAACAGCGCTGCTAGTTTTACAATGCGCGTCGGTGGAACGTCACCCTTAAACGCCATGCACAAGAGTCAGCCGGATGATAATTTGCTCTTATCGAAATCCCTTCTCACACGCTGAGAGAAAAGCCACGGGGATGTGAGGAGAACTTGGCAATAGTGGAAATGCAAAGCGGAGGTAGCTGCCAAAAAAAGTCTCGACATTACATTACATTACATTACAGTACAGGCATTTGGCAGACGCTCGTATCCGGAGAGAGGTACAACAAAGTGCATAACCAGAACCAGGGAACTGGCTCTCGAACTGTGTGTGTGTGTGGGGGGGGGGGAAGAACTGCAGCGATCAGGGAATGTGAATTTTAAAAAAAAATCAACCTGGGGAAATAAATATATTAATAAATAAAACTCAGCTCCTTCCTCTGACTGACAAGCGGGGGGGGGAGGGCCCTGGAGGGCTGGGTGTGTGTGCCAGGAATCAATCCCCCCTGTTTGAGCCCGGTGACCGCACGGCGGCTGGGAAAGGTGGCGCATGATGTCATAGCCGGAAATGTCTGAGGACGGCGGGGTGGAGACGTGAGCGCAGGAGTGCTCATGAGCCGGTGAGCGTCAGTCAGCACAGCGTGTGGGGCGGTCCGCAGCGTAGTGGTTAAGGTAAAGGACTGGGACACGCAAGGTCGGGGGGGGGGGGGGTACAGCCGGTGGTAAGGCCCTTAACCCTGCATTGCTCCAGGGGGGAGGATTGTCTCCTGCTTAGTCTAATCAACTGTATGTCGCTCTGGATAAGAGCGCCCGCCAAATGCCATTAGTGTAATGTAATGGAGCGGCATTGAGCGGAGGCTTGTCCTTCCGCTGAACCGTCGGATCAGAGAGCAGCGAACGCTCTCACCAGCCTCTCCTGTCTCTGCCCACGGCTCGTTTTTTAATCAGAGAATATTTACCGCGGCAGCAACGTGAAAACACTGAAGACGAACTGTTCCCCGTTGCTCAGTTCCCCGTGGGTTTTTTAAATCAGGGGTCTCCTTTTCAGAAGTCGACTGAAAAACGTTATTGTTCACATGCTTTTTTTTTTGTTTGTTTTTAAAAGCATTTCACAGTCATTTGGAACTGCAAACACAGGACTGCCTTGTCACTGAAACAGTAACAGTAACGTAACTTAATACGGTAACGTCAGCGTGTAGATCAGGGATGGGTGGAGGACGGACCGTATCGGGTTCTGGGGTTCAGACCAACTTCTGCTCTTAATTATTTATCGTTTACACGATCGGTCATGTATAGCCACATTCTGTGATATAAAGAGCAGCTGATAAATGTTTGTGCAGGATTTTATTGTGGTCTAACTCACGAGTGAATCGGTCATGGTGCTTATGGCTGACTGAGGCAGGGTAACGGGCGGTTGCTAAATCCAGCACTGGAGTTGCCCCGCCCCCGGTGTAGATCCTTCAAAAGGTCTTCAGCCAGTCAGCCAATCGCTGCCACAGAAACCGCACAGGAAGGGTCAAAGGTCAAACCACAAGATACAGGGACACCCTGCCAACTGCAATGGTCTCGCCAGAGGTGTGAGACCTTGATTTCGGGTCATGTGGCCCAGGTTTGAAGGACACTCCAAAAGAACACTTATCCTCTTCAATAAACCCTACAGTAATGCACTTTAGACTTTTACCATTTTTATAGTTTAAAATCCTACTGTTCTACAGAAAACACATTTGCCCAATAAAGCACCTTAAAAAACATGACCTGCGTCAAATACCGTACAAATGCTGAGCATTTTTTGTGCATGTGAAAAAGTTGTTTTGATCATGCAGGCCTTCTCGACTCCAGATCGTATAATACGGGATAGTTAACATCTGTCCCAAAGTAATCAGTCAAGTTTTATGGAGTCTGAGCAAAGCCGTTTTAGACGGACAGTTTATGAGTGTTTGCTATTGTTGGCATGTTCTGGTCCCGGCGCGGCCCGAAAAAACGTCATCCGTCCACTGGTTTAATCAGACAGGCTCTCCGGCCGAGGGCAGGCGGTGACGGTGACGGTGACGTCCCGGACACGGCTCGTCCTGTCCGAGCGCTGCCGGGAACGTCGCGATTTCGCCGGGAACGCCGCCACTTCGCCCCGCCCCGCCCCGCCCCGGCGCCGGGCCCCTGACTCACCCAAACGCCAGCCGACACGTCCACTGTGGCCCGAGGAGGGGCACCCCCCCCCCTCCCTCGCCCCCTCACCCCTTTCACAGAGCGCACCTCGTCTCTGTCCGAAGAAAACAATCTGCACAGCGTCGAGCGCGCCGGGATTCCCGAACGCGGAGGTCGACGGGCGGCAGCTTTCCGGAATCCGGGGGCGGTCCTTAACGTCCCCCGCAGCGAGTTTGGGAAAGAGGGACTCCGGGAAAGAGGGACAGGTTTTCCTGAGCGCGGTAGAGCACCAGGAAGAACGAGCCGTCCCGTTCCAGTTCGGCTGACGCGACCGACAGACTCCGAACCGGAAGCGCGCAGAACAAGGCTCCCCCGTCTCCGCAGAACCCTCTGTTCTTGCCAGACGATCCCCCCCGAGACGGAAAGTCAATAACAGCGCCTCCCCGTAAAATACTGCACTTCCTGCAGGGAGAGAAACGGCCGTATCAACACGGCGTACGAGCAGACCTCCTGTTCCCACGGCTGAGCCAAAGCCAGGCCCCCGCATGCGCTCCCTGTCCCGTATCGGGGAGGGGTTGATTCCCGCACGGTTCCGCATACCATACGATAAGGCAGAAAGTAAAGAGAACGACTTCCCTCTTACCTTATCGGACTACAGGTGACTTATCAGCATTCGAAACAAAACGGGAAGGAACAAGTGCGATGAGTGGAGATAAGCTTCACACGCGTGTGAAGAATTGTCCAATAAAGAATACATTTGACCTTGAACTGGCTGGAATGATTCCTGTATTGGGCTTAAAATGTACCGTTAATAACAATAAAATAATAGAAGTGAAAGTGGAACCATCTTACCCGGTTGGCAAACCCTGAAATTAGTCAAACTGTCTCACCACAGTGGTAATATTTTCTCTCAAGTCAACAAGACATAAATAAGACACAAATATTTATATAAAACCACTTATTTTGTAGTTTTGCAGTGTATAATTAATCAAAAGCTGAACAAGCATTGAATCTGCTAAAATGTTACCACACAAACTGCAAGACATCCTATTCTCTAGCGTAACAAACAAAACAATTAAAAATAATTTTGGGCCCATCATTGCAAACTCTATACAGGGGTGGAAGAAAGCAGAACTTTGGCTGGGCGCCCCTTCTGAATTCTGTCAGAACACTCCACTATGGCATAACCCCAGGTTATTATGTGGTAACAAGCCATTTCATCAACCGTCTTGGTCATCTCTTGGAGTGAATACATTAGGTGATATATATGACACTCAAGGTCTTTTGTTACATACAAGACTTAAGAACACGCTTTTCTCTTCCCACGTCCTCTTATTTTGTTTACTTTCAGCCAAGATCTGGAATTCCCTGGAATTCTCCTCTCCCCTCACATCCCATGTTACAATGGATTGCACCATTACTGGGCAGATCTTCTGTCTCTTTAATATATAGTACACTGATTCAGCACAGGGCCAAGGCTTTACCAATTGAATCCACATGGAACAGGGAGCTGGGGAGTTGGAATATGAACTTAGATTGGGAGAG
Organism: Conger conger; assembly: GCF_963514075.1. Classification (NCBI taxonomy): domain Eukaryota; kingdom Metazoa; phylum Chordata; class Actinopteri; order Anguilliformes; family Congridae; genus Conger; species Conger conger. Next base: position 18,025,837 of record NC_083778.1, read on the forward strand.
AATATGGTGCAATTTAAGTATGACTAGCTCACCAACTAATTCACTTCAAAACCATACACAGAGCCGACATCACACCCTATCAGAGATTCCAGATGAAATTGCAAGTTACTAACAACTGTCACATATGTAACACTGCTTCACCCGGAACATTCTTGCACATGTTTTGGGATTGTCCAGTTATCTCTTAAGTTCTGGTTTCATGTAAACTCAGTTTTAGCGGATATGCTTGATATTTGTTATGTTCCTAATCCTGGTTTTTGTCTCCTTAATGATAATTCTGAGATCAATCTAAAGCAAATTCAGTTCAAAATAGTATTCTCAGGGTTTACTTCTGCAGAAAAAAAGCTATTTTTAAAAAACTGGTTTAATCCGGATATGTGTATGAAATCATTTTGGATCCATAGCCTTGTCAACACTGTCAGCCTTGAACATACAACTGCGCGACTTGATAAGGCACGACCAGTGACTGTACAATCTTGGAACTCTTTCTCATCCAGGATAATTTCTTGGGCTAGGGACAACAACAACTAGACAATCTTTGTTGTGATCTATCTGCTGTTTTTGTTGCTTTATGTATTGTCTTACCAACCAGATTATTTTTTTTACTTTTTTTCTTTTTCTTTTCTCAATTTAACATACGACTTTTGATATGTCTGTAACCCCCCCCCATTTGGAAAAACAATAAAAATGTTGATCACAAAAGAAAAAGCTGAACAAGCAGTTTTTGATGAAATTTTTTGGGCACTTCTCAGCAACTCAGCAGAACTTCTCAGCAAAAACTGAACTGAAACCGTATTCATGGAAATCCGAAAGTTCTGAGTATATGCATGCCGTCTTGAGTCGTAGGACATCGGACTGACATCAAAATGGATAAAAGAATATAAGCAGAGTGTATAAACACCTTTAAGGACAAGAGAAACCACAAAAACTCAGATATTACCATTACATTACATTATTGGCATTTGGCAGACGCTCTTATCCAGAGCGACGTACAGTTGATTAGAGTAAGCAGGAGACAATCCTCCGCTGGAGCAATGCAGGGTTAAGGGCCTTGCTCGGGATTAGAACCACCGACCTTGCGTGTCCCAGTCATTTACCTTAACCACTACGCCACAGGCCGCCCCAGGTACGGAGCAAACGAACAGAGGCCAGATTAAACAGTGGAAAGTTGAACGTGTATTTTAAATAACCAGGAGACCCCGAAACTCCCTGTAGAAACGGAGTCAAGATTCTGAGCCCAGGGGTATCTCTACGACAGGTGGACTAACAAAAAGCAAAAAAAAAAAAAAAAAAAGCAAAAAAAACAGCTCTGGGATATTTGAGCTATTCCTAGGTTACGGAGAGCTAAAAACAGTCGACAAGATTAACAGCCTCTTGGTTACATAACAACGGGCCGGGACAGGGAGGCGAGAAGTATGCGCGTGTGTACGCAGCACCTGTCCAACACTGCGTGAAGACGCTGACTAAGGCTTGCATGACGGTTCTGTGCTTTTAGCTGCGTCTAGAGACCTGCATCCTGGCCAATTCGATGGGACCCAAAAGCACTTGAACTGTGGACGTGCAGAGATTGCACGCAGTCCAGCAACTCAAAATATTTCTTCAACTACACTTGTCATTTGGCAGACGCGTTTAATCCAAAGCGACTTACAAGTGCACAGGTTCTTCCGCAAGTTAAAAGGATCAAATCCATAACTAGCAAAACATCTATATCTACATCCCATATCTTGTCGAGCCATCGAAATCAATCTTTTGGGTAAAATCATTCGCTTCTCCCCTGGTTTGTGCAGTGCTATAATGCAACATCAATCGAATACGTTGTGAACACGGACAGTGATGCGACGGCACTTGCTAAATTTGCCGCTCGCTCGATAGGAGTCATGAATGGTGGCTGAGTCTGAGGATATAAACGCCATGTCATGTCGAGGGGAACATAATTTCAAATCCCCCAAAAAAGGCCAAAAGGGCTAAAGGGACATTCAGAGAACGTCTCCCAGAGTTGTCGGTGGAGCGGCAGGGAACAAAGTAACTTGCGATTCATTCACCCTGACAATACAGTCGGTCAAAGTTCATTTCAATGTTGGTGCCTTGCGTGTGCGCGCGTGTGTGTGCGCGTGTGTGCGTGTGCGTGTGTGTGTATGGGCGAATAAGAGGCATTCATTCTAAAGCGCTTTGGATAATGCAGTCCATTTACCATTCTCCTGAGTTTTCGCACTGCCATATCAATTATATTATACTATTATATTCTTTGGTTGGCACTTTTGAGTTTTTTTTTTTTTTTTGTGGAAGCACATTATATTTCTTGAATTAAAAGCACGCTTTGTTTTACCCAGCAAATGCTGGCTAAATTCTTCAATCACCCCCCCCCCAAAATAAGTGTCGCTGCAGGGGTAGCGATAACACGGTGTGACGTCAGGTGGAGCCAGCACAGTCCGTGTGGGAGCAGCCCGGAGCAGAGCACAGAAAACATCCAGCACAGACCTCCGGCAGCGCTCCAACCATCTGCGAAAGTCATGAAGAGCCAGGAGGGGCTTGCGCTGTTATTTTTTTGGAATTCGCCCCAAATCTTTTGTGGTCTCACTCCAAAGGCATGTTTCGCAGCGAATGACAGAAACTCTGAGGGGGGGGGGGGGGGGGGGTAGGGGGGGCGGAGCTACAAGGCAGGTATGAGGACGCAGGGGCGGGACGAATCAGGTGCGGACCTGTGCGAGCGTGTTTTTCGTGCTGCCGTTCTGTAGGCCCAGCGGCCCTGCACCAGAGAGAGGGGGGGGGGGGGGGGGAGAGAGGGGGAGAGAGAGAGAGGGAGGGAGGGAGAGAGGGAGAGAGACAGAGACAGAGAGAGAGACAGAGAGAGAGAAGGAGAAATAACTTTCGCCTGGATTAAAGGAAAGTAACTCGAACCCTGAGTCGATTTCCAAGATTTATCCCCAGAGGACTGAGGACCTCCTTGGATTGGCAGGAAAAATATTTCCAGTAAAAATTCACTTACTGGATAAATAAATAAATAGTTTTTTTTTTGTCTTTTTTTTTTTTGGAAGCATCTGGAAGCACCTCAAACAAGGCAAAATATGCGGGCCCCGAGGGGCCCCCGCTGGAATAAAAAATCTGCTGATTCAGCACTCGTTCCTGCTCTCGTAGTGCGAACGGGGGAGAACGACTGCGACTGGGCGGAGAACACGCAACCAGACGAGCCATCGCGCTGTGTCTTTCCGCCTGCCTCGTGAAACAAACGCGCACGCACAACTAAACACTTTTCCCCTCCAGTTAGTGTTCGGCCAACTGGGTAGCTGGTAAAATGTTTGCATACGTTTCCCATTGCTGTGCCGTTTTAAAGGAATACTTGTGCGCGGGGGTGAGACACACACACACACACACACACACACACACACACACACACACACAAACAACATACTGACATACATTCATAATCATTATCATTATGAATTCCTCATCCCGAGGCTTGTCATCTTCAAAATGAAATAGGAAGGTGAAATATGGCCACTTCCAAAACACCCGTAGTAAAAATATAATCATTTTCTAAGAATGTGTCCGGAGGCAGACCAATAAGAATCGCGTACGACAGCACGAGGGCACATGGCTTTCATGTTAGTCATAGTACTCCCAGGAAAGAAAGCAGGGCAGCAGCACAAACGCATGACATGACAGTGTGACCTGGAACACGAACACAGTGGGCTACGACACCAACACGACGACAGCAGGTCAACAACGCATGCTAATGCTAACCACAAGGGGGGGTGGGGGGGGGGTAATACACCAAAAAAACAAGTTAAAATGCAGATGTATGTTGGGGGCTCAGTCAGGTGTCTACCTGCGGGACCCATGGGGGTGTTTTAAGCACAACGAGACGAGTCGCCCCCTTTACTCAAAAACGCGGACCTCGGTCGTTTTCGGGGTACGAAATCTCGCTTCTCCGAGACCACCTCCCCCCCTCCCCCCCCCCGCCCCTCCCCGTCCCGCGCAAGAGAGGCGTGGCGTCTTCGCGTTTTGTTTTCTGAAGGTGAGACGCTCCGGGACCCGATGGGACGGCGGGGAAAGCCAGTAAGAGGTGAATCACTGAGGGATGACTCAACGGCCGCCTATAAAAGAGGAACACTGATGGAGCAGGGGCAATGACACAGAGCCTAAAGAGGTAAGGATCACACACACTTTCACTCTCTTCTTCCTCCTCCTCCTCCACCTCTCTCTCTACGGGACGGCCGCTGTCCACTCCTTCTCTCCATGTACACACCATCTTTGTCGTTGTCGTTGCCGTTGCCGTTGTTATGGAGAGCTTCGTCATTCTATATGAATCGTCGGTGAAACCGTATCCATCGTGTGCCGTATGACTGTTCAGGAAGGTGACGTCATCCGGACGAGAGATCTATTATTTACATACGTTATCTGAAAGGCGACGGGCTTTTTTTCTGATAAAAGTGTGGTTTTTGCGAGGATAACAGGACGTGAGCAAACAGCGGGCAGGACGAAGCCGGGTTTTTTTGTTTTTTTTTTGGCAGGGAGACTCATTGAAGGGCTAACAGTGCGGGGTCATAGTGCAAGGGAGAGATCCGTCGGAATGCGAGTTTGCTCTCGCGACCGTCCGGAATCGGAACGGGGGGGGGGCGTTCCTGTCCGACCCCGGCTGAACTCTGCGATGGCAAACGCGGAGAAGCACACGCGCGCAGGTTAGACTGAAGACACAGGAGCGCTTACGAGACTGCGCCGTGGAACCGAATCAGATGCACTTTCACCGTTAGAAACATGAATATGTGAAACCGTTAGAAATATGCTTTCACATATTCACAACTGTAATAGTTAGCCTTTTGACTGGAATAGATCACCCTTCTAAAATTCCAGCACAGAGAAAGTCACTCATCTGCATATATATTGGAATGTGTAATTTTGTGATGGCTATATGTGAATAATACCTCTATTGAGACACAAAAATCAGGTGACAATGCATTTGTATTCATCCGGTTGAACTGTACGGTGCATGTATTTTGAAAGGACCGTACCAACGGGAGAAGCAGGGTGGGGGTGGGTGGGGTGGTTCAAGGGGCAGTTGTAAATGTCGGGAATCTGCACAGCTGGGTGTTGAGACTGCCTTCGGGTGCCCTGCTCCAGGAGACCAGACCTGAGAACATGTCTGCTACAGTGGCCCTCCTCTGCACCTCCCTCCTGCTGCTCCTGCCCGCGGGATCTGGGGTTCCCCTCTCCGTGGAGACCATGAAGAGCAACGTCAAGCTGATGGCCCAGACCACCATCATCAGGATAGAGAAGCTCACAGAGGAGGTAGAGATGCCTTTTACTCTGCTTACATTACATTATACTGCAGTCATTTGGCAGACGCTCTTGTCCAGAGCCACGTACAAACAAGTGCGCTGAAAACCCTCAAGGGAAGTACAGGTTGCAAGAGCTAGAGCGATCACATAGATAAACTCGGAACCCTTGTAGAAAAAAATCAGATAAAGCCTACTTGCTACTTGGTCAGTTTATTTGAACACTCTGGCTTCCTTCAATCTTTGAATTTATTTATTAGTTTTTTTGAATTTCCGACACATCAGACAGTTTATACCACAAACAGCTTTTGAATGCAAGAGTAATTATTGTACCCGAATCCTACAGAGAGACTAACCTATTTCTCACTATTCCACTGTTCCAATGCTTCATATAAGCTTTGACATCATACCTTAGAAGTTCCTTTTTTCTTTCTTTCAAGAGTTATTTTCTATAAATACAAAGATGCATACTTTGATATAATATACACGTTACAGCTGGATACACGGAAAACCTGCAATGGCTATTTAGCTTTTGGGCAAAACTATTTAGCTTTTAGGCAAACTTAGCAGTAGGTACACTTTAGAGGTAGGAAAAGGCAAGCATTGCTGGACTGAATGACATGTTAAGACATGTTCAGACATGTTCAGACATGTTAAGACATGTTAAGACATGTTCAGACATGTTCAGACATGTTCAGACGTGTTATGTTGTGTTGTGTTATGTTGTGTTATGTTATGTTGTGTTATGTTGTGTTATGTTGTGTTATGTTATGTTGTGTTGCGTTATGTTATGTGACGTTATGTTATATGACGTTATGTTATGTGACGTTAAGTTACGTTGGGGTCATCCCTATGTTCCCACAGCCCTATGTTCCCACATTTCTAAGATTTAATTTTTTTTCAAAATTAAATGTTTATTATTGATCGTGTAAACTGAACTTTATATACTTAGATGTCAAAATAGTCCTCAAAGGACAGCACCTGCAGATGCCTGTTCCTGGCACGTAAAAGGTTGAAAAGTACTGATGTAGAGCCCTTTCCAGTTTTAAGTGAACTGCATAAATAGTGTATTTCTTTTTTCTTATTTCGCTTGTTTGCTTATAGATAATTGAACGTGTACCGTGTCTAAATTGCACAAACATACAGTGGATTTCTTCAGGTCCCGTGCAAGCAGCCTGCCGAGTGTGAAGTCAACTGAACATAGAGCTGTGGGAACATAGGGCTGTGGGAACATAGAGCTGTGGGTAACACAGAGCTGTGGGTAACACAGACACGCTCCCGTCACGTTAAGTTAGTGAAAAACAATTCCCCCGACGGCGTTCCGCAGTTCCGGATCTCCCCCAACATGGTGTTCGACGGCCTGGACCTGATCCCGGACATCGGGCCGGACAAGCCGTCGGAGGGCCTGAGCTGGGCGGCGCGGAGCCTGCACACCTTCCAGACGGTGCTGACCGACCTGCCGGCGGACGAGCTGGCCCAGGTGCGCCAGGACATCCGCAGCCTGCGGGGCCTGCTGCGCTCGCTGGCCTCCTCCTTCGGCTGCCCGCTGCCCAAACCCGGGGCGGACGGCCGCCTGGACGCCTTCCTCAAGACCAACTCCACCTACCACGTCACCATCGGCAACGTCACCCTGCAGCGCCTGCAGCGCTTCCTCCTCAAGCTGGTGCAGAACCTGGACCAGCTCAAGTCCTGCTGACCAGACCCAGTTACTATTATTATTTCTATTATTATTATTATTATTATTATTATTACTGTCTGTTTTTATTATTATTATTATTATTATTACTGTCTGTTTTTATTATTATTATTATTATTATTATTACTGTCTGTTTTTATTATTATTATTATTATTACTGTCTGTGTTTATTATTATTATTATTATTATTGTTATTATTATTATTATTTGTACTATTGTTACTTTGTAGTACTGCCATCCTCTGACACGATATTTAATGTATTTATGAAAAAGGAAAAGGTTCTCTGTACTGTATTTTATACTCTATTTTTGATAAACGGAGCACTGACGGGAGTTGTACGTGAATGAATGGGGATTGTCGCACAGCGGTTTTTTGGGGTTTTTTTTCATACAGGCTTCCAGGCGTTTTTGATAAGAGCTGTCGATAATCTGTTTTTTTTTTTGTTTTTTTTGGATGATGCGTTTCTTTTGTATTTGCGCTCATGCTGGATTTTTGTAGCATTAAGAGGTGGGGGGGGGGGGGTGACTTCACTCCAACCTACGTGGCAGTTTGACGGGCAATATTTGCTAAATCGGCACTAGCTGTTATTTCCACTATTTGCATGCCACGTTTCCAGGAATGCTGAAATTAGCAGGTAGCGTTGAGAAAGAGTCAACGGCATCCTGCGTTCTAACGCAGTGCCGGCAAGGCGAGGCTAAAAACTGAACTCCCTCCCCCCCCCCCACCAGCGTACGCGTGTGCATGCAGGAACCAGACGCTGGGACAGGGTACGGTCAATGTTTGGGCAGTGTCTGGCGAAGGCACGCCCCGCGGTCCGGACTGTTTACACAGAGCCTGTGTGCAGACGCTCGGTCGCACCGGTGACAGGGCAAAACCGCAGCGCGTGTTCCTTTAACTGACACCGTCAGGAAGAGCCGGGTGTTGCTCCGAGCTCTTTCAGTTTCCACTTACTGGAAATAAAGCCATGCACTTCTTGTAAATCAAAGCCAAGGTTTGCCTTTCCTGCTTTCGAAATGATTCTGACAGTTTGTCTTTCGGGGGGCACCGAAGAGTGCGATCACAACTCTGCCGCCCCTTGAGATTTTATTTTCAAAGAAAGGCACATAATAAATTCAATGTATTATTATTATTATTAAGAAAAATACATCAACAGTTCACCTTCACAGACCTTATTGTTTTAATAATGCTTATTCTTTTAATAAGCATCGATCTAGTGCTTGAAATGTATTTTACAGTAGGTTTACCGAGAAAAAAAAAGGTCATTTTTGAAAGTAAAAAACCCTGGGACAGTGTTTGACGGGACCGTGAGAATATCCTGCTGTCATGTTACTTTGTGAGAAATTGGTGCATCCAGTCAAAGACTTTCCCCCTTTATGTGTTCTCAAAACTAGTCTAGATTACTAGATTACAGTGGCACTTTAAATAAATGTTTTTTAGGTTTTTTTTGCTTTTTTTTTAAATGAATGTCCTGTTCTATTGTTGAAATGAGTTCCCCCTTGTTGTATTTGCATTGTATCCTCCGGAAGTAAATATTAAAAATGTTTTTCCATAATTTGTGACTACCTATTTGTTTCACAATTATTACACACTGTTCATGACCACATGCCAATATTTAATCTGGTATAAAATAAAATAAAAGGGTAGCCTACTTAGTATTTTATTTAAAGACCAACAGGTTTAAAATTAACCTCTTGGTAAAGCAAGTCTTTTAGAGATTTAAAAAGTAGCCTCGGGCAAGATCAAGTGAGCACAGAAAAGTATTCAAATCCAAAACAATGACAAACCTAGGCCTTCTGGTTGAACATTAGCCTTTTAGGTTATTATATTAGGGTGAATATTAGCCTTCATTGATATGCTGTTCTGCTCTACATTTTTAGGTACCAGTGACAGAAACAGGCAAAAATATGCTTCAGAGCCAGAGAGAGAGAGAGTTCAGATAAACACTGAACATTGCACTTTGTTGTAAGTTGCTCTGGATAAGAGCGTCTGCTAAATGCCACGTAATGTAATGTAATGAAACACTGGACATGAATGACTGGGTTCATCGTGGAAACAGGAGTGCAGGTACATTTTATCGCCCGACCTGGATTGCCTTCTTTTATCCAGCACCTGTGCGTAAGATTTTTTTTCCTTTTATACATGCCGGGCTGGTTACACCGAGGTCCATAGTGTGTTTATGTGATAAGAGTTTGTTTATGAGGATGTGTACAGTGGTGTGTGTGTGTGTGTGTGTGTGTGTGTGTGTGTGTGTGTGTGTGTGTGTACGCACACGTCTCAACAGCATTGTATTCATCCATTTTGGGATGGTCATTTACAAGCTGTGAGGCCCTGTCCCGGCTGCTCCCCTCTGCTAATTGGGGAGGGTGCAGCCTATCGCCCACACTGAGGAGAACTACATCAGTCCAGCCTCGGGTGCTTTTCAGCACACACTGTACTAGTGGTGTTGCGCCCGTCACCAGCTGCACGCACACAGACACAGATGAACACAGACACACACAGACACACACAGACACAGATGAACACAGACACAGATGAACACAGACACACACAGACACACACAGACACAGATGAACACAGACACACACAGACACAGATGAACACAGACACACACAGACACACACAGACACACACAGACACACACAGACACACACAGACACACACAGACAGACACACACTGACACTGACACACACACGCACGCACGCACACTGACACACACACACGCACGCAGACACACACACACACACACACACACACACAGATGCACAGATGCGCACACACACACACACAGATGCGCACACACACACACACACAGACAGATGCACACACACACACACAGATGCGCACACACACACACAGATGCGCACACACACACACAGATGCGCACACACACACACATACACACATACACACATACACACACACACACATACACACACACACACATACACACACACACACACACACACACACACACACACACACACACACACACTGCTGGAGCGGAGGCCCGAGGTGGGGGATGCTCTGACACAGGGCCCGTATCAGGGCCAGCTGCGGCTGCAGTCCTGCAGACGACGAGCGCACGTGTGGCCTCAGCGTCAGCCAGGGAGGGAGGGCTCCGGTCCGCTCCCCGGGTCTGACTGAGAGCCTGCAGCCTGCCAGGCATTAAGGGCCCTCTCAAGGAAAAAGCACGTACATATTTTAAGAAGCGTAAAAAGATTTGGGAGGATTTCCTCACACTGAGCATTACGCTGAAGGCAGCCCCGGGCAGCTAAAAGCCAGCCACAGTTGACAAAACTACTAATTGAAATTTTTGCCCCGTGCATTTTGAATGATTTAATTTACAGCTCTCTCTCTCTCTGTCCTGGCCTCTTTCCCGACGCACTAGTTTTCACACCACAGGTCCCAGCCCAGTCCAGGAAGCACGACCCCTGCTGGCAGCCCAGAGGAACTGCCCAAGTGCACAGACTTGCCCTGCAGACTTTGCAGGAGCTCAATGGGCATTTGAGAAAGCGTGTTGAGCCCTGAAAATAAATATCAGGGCTCAACACGAGATGTCAAACCTACAGCCTGTCTTGATTACGTTTTTTGGAGGCAATAGTTTCACAATATTATGATTTTTTTTTATGGGTTATTTTTTCTCCCCCCTACAGGAAACTCGAGGCCAACAACCCCTGCTGAGCCGGCAGCCCGTTACCGTAACCGCAGCGATGTTGTGACGCTGGGCTTAACCTTTCCCGCCTTTACAAACAAGCTCCCATTACCGCTGCGGTGTCCCCCGCCGAGGAGAGGGACTGCCAAAGCTCCCGTTCCAGGAAAGACACGCGCCGTCCCAACAACAATACACCCCTCAGACGCTCTGCGCGTTTCAACACCCTCTCTCCCTCTCTCTCCCTCTCTCTCCCTCTCTCTCTCTCTCTCCCTCTCTCTCCCTCTCTCTCCCTCTCTCTCCCTCTCGCTCCCTCTCGCTCCCTCTCGCTCCCTCTCTCTCCCTCTCTCTCCCTCTCTCTCCCTCCCCCTCCCTCCCTCCCTCCCTCCCTCATTCCTCAAACCGGAGAGCGTCAGAGCGCGGGGATGTTTTTCCTCCGGCTGGGACGCGCGCGTGTGCCAAGGACTCGTGATTAAGCATTAATAAGACCGGGGCCAGGCACCCCGCGTTCCCTTCCTGAGCGCATGACCAAATTAAATTACGGTAAAACTCCAGTTAAAGCCACTCGGCAGTTTTTACGGATCGACACGCGACTCCATCTTCAGCAGCGAGTCACGGTTCTCGCGCGCGCCGAGTTTGTTTCCCCCAGCTGCAGGTCTCCGGATAAAAAAAATCCCCAAGACTGCGATCGTCGCTCAGAACATACTGTTCATCTCTCTCCCACAACCGCTCTCTTGCCGGCAGCGTTACGCGAAGCGCTGGAACAACGGAGGCTAAAACGGCGGCAGGCGTCTGACTGATTAAAATGTAATCTCCTCCGTTACTTTGCGGGGGAGCTCCTTCGGATCATCATTACATTACATTACATTACATTACGTGGCATTTAGCAGACGCTCTTATCCAGAGCGACGTACAACAAAGTGCAAATCAATCACAAGAACAAGTGCAAAAGTAGACCTGAGAGGACAGTACAGTTCCGAGTCCTAGTGTAAACATACAGAAATTCAGAACCCTTGAAGAGTACAATCAGCTTTCAAACTAGCATACCACAGTTGGCAGCTAGAATACAACAACAGTCAATAAAAACAACAATACCTATACAAGTAACGATATCTATACATAAGTGCCATTACGGTCTAAGGCTAATCACTGTGATTGTGAGTTGGGGAGGGAAAGGTGTAGCCTGAAGAGATGGGTCTTCAGTCTGCGCTTGAAGGAGGTCAGAGACTCTGCCGTTCTGACATCCACCGGGAGGTCATTCCACCACCGTGGGACCAGGACAGACAGCAGTCGTGAGCGGGAAGTGCAGGTGTGGAGAGGGGGAGGCGCCAGACGACACAAAGTGGCAGAACGGAGGGGTCTTGTTGGTGTATAAGTCTTGATAAGGGATTGACTATACACAGGGGCTGATCCTTTAACTGCCTGGTATGCGAGCACCAAAGTTTTAAATTTGACGCGAGCCATAACAGGCAGCCAGTGGAGGTTGCTGAGCAGGGGGGTGACATGTGAATGTCTGGGAACATTGAATACCAGACGGGCTGCAGCATTCTGGATCATCTAGTTGTGATCGTTTATTTTAGCCAGGCGGTTGTCAGAGAGGCGGGATGAGTGGCTTCAACACTCAGTGGCCAACAAAGGGTCCATTACAGTACATTACACTACATTAATGGCATTTAGCAGACGCTCTCATCCAGAGTGATGTACAGTTGATTAGACTAAGCAGGAGACAATCCTCCCCTGGAGCAATGCAGGGTTAAGGGCCTTGCTCAAGGGCAAGTGCGGATCTTGTTGTCGCTACACCGGGATTAGATCCACCGACCTTGCGTGTCCCAGTCATTTACCTTAACCACTACAATACAGGTTCCACTGCCAGAGGTTTTCCAAACACCTTGAGGACCGGTTGAAGACCCTCCATCCGTAACCTCGCTGTGTTAATTTCCGAGACTAGAATGCAAACAGCGGGTACGGTTTCGTCAGAGAAAAACGAAAAACCACATCTGCATATCACATAACCGATCAAAACTAAACAAGACGTATCGCAACTTCATACAATGTAAACCTTAAATAGTTATGATGAGGATCACAGCGCACTTTTTGAATTATTTAATTCAGAGCTTGCTCTGCCCTGGCCTCCTTCCCGACGCGCTAGTTCTCAAAATGAAAAAACTGCCGGCGTAGAAATGCAAATTTCCACAAAATATTCTTAAGAGGGAATATTTTCCATTTTGCCAAGGAAGTGCTGAACACGCCTTCGTCCCAGGCCCCAGACTCCACACCCCCCCCCGTCCTCACAAAAACCCCTAAACCCCAAAAAACCCAAACCCGCACCCACAGGTGGGCCTGGCCTTTTCATCTCCGAACGCTAACTCGCTCAAGATTCAGCGGAAAATGTCATATTAGCATAACAGATGGCGGCACGAAATGGCCGCCCGCACCAGGCTTGCTAATTATGGTGCGACGGTGAACTGGGGGGGGGATTAAAGCTTCCAAACGTGAGGCCATGAACATGGGAAACGAGAGAGAGGGAGAGAGAGGGAGAGAGACAGAGAGAGAGGGAAGGAGAGAGAGAGGGAGGGAGGGAGAGAGGGAGAGGGAGGGAGAGGGAGAGAGGGAAGGATGGAGAGATGAAGAGAGACAGAGAGGGAGGGAGGGAGAGAGGGAGAGGGAGAGGGAGAGAGAGAGAGAAGCCAACAACCCTTGTTTTCTGGTTTTGCGAGGCCGAAAGGCATCCTCTCCATCTGCTGGAAATCTTGTACGGGGATCTCCTTACAAGGCCCAGCTCTTCGAGGGAGCCATCTTGAGCAAAACTAATTAACAATTTAAAATACTGACAATACACTTGACAGGTAAATAACGCGGAGGGTATGTTCAAGTTTGTCATCTCTCAGCACTGGTAAACCTGCACCACTTTCAATTATAACAGGAACAGCACTGACTGGGTCCACATTGATTTGGATGTATGCGATGTTAAGAGAATAATGTAGTCGAGCATGTTCATCCCAAACCTACTGGGCAGAACTCACATCTCTGTAACGTTGTGACGCTCTCCAAACACCCGTCTTCTCTCCAGCCAATGGACCTAAACCGACCTGTTCTGTAGCCTGTACGTATGACCTGGTACACACTTTTTTTGTACGTCGATTTGGATAAAAGCGTCTGCTGAATAAAACGTCACGTAACAAAAGGAACAGGATAATCGGGCTGGCCTTCAGGGTGGCGAGCCCTGTGAAAGCTTTCGCCCCCTTGGCGTGAAAAAACACCCCCCCACGTGTGCAGAGCCAAAAACGGCCAGGCAAAATGTGCGTCGCTAGCCGCTAGCCGCCACTAGCGACTACCACTCTGCAACCCTCCAGCTGCTCGAGCCACAAACAAGCCCCCACCAGCAGGGGGCGCTACTGTGCTTCAGCGCGACCAGCTTCCACTGCAACCTCTAAACTGGAGGCAGGAGCAGAGACACTAAGGACCCGCACCCCCAGGCCTGCACTGGCTCAGTATGAACCCATGAGTGCTCCACGTGAGAATCGGCATGACAACCAGCCTGCAGTAACCAGCCCGGGCAGCCTGTGGTCTAATGGCTCAGGTGCATGAAGGTTGGTGGTTCAAGCCCCCGGTGTGGCCACAATAAGATCCGCACAGCTGCTGGGCCCTTGAGCGAGGCCCCTAAACTCCACATTGCTCCAGGTGGGAATGGTCCCCTGCTTTTAGTCTTAATCGCTGCAAGTCGCTTTGGATAAAAGAGCCGGCTAAATAACAAATTATTATTATTGGAACCAGAGCGCCCATCGGTGGGAATTCATCCGCGCGAGCGAGACTGGGAGTGCGATCCCGCCAGACTCTCCGGTGGGGACACACTGCCACTGAGTGGCGGCTTTTATACGAGCGCTGACACACACACACACACACACACACACACACACACACAGAGGAGCCCTGCAGTGCCTTCAGCACAGCGATGCCAGGAGCACACACGCTGCCAGAACACAGCCATCTCTCGTCCCGTTCCCCGAACCTGGAGGAGAACACAGCCCCCCTGCGCCGCCCCGGCACCGTCTGAGGGAACCCAGACCAATTACGGGCCCGGGACTGAACCAAAACCACAAGCACATTCAGCACAAGAGAGGAGATTTTCACTGGTCTTCAGACGGACCGGTACGCTTTTACAAGAGCGGATAAAAAGGGAGTCCCCGAAGAGGCTTTATTCACACAAGAAAAATCTGGAATATGAGTTCCCCCCCCCTGTTTCAAACGCTGCAGATGTGGGTTGACAGAAATCCATAAAAGCACATTCGGGTCTTTTTATAAGCATTGTGACTCTGTCCTCGGCCAAATTCATCTCCTGACCGTGTTCTGGCGGTGGAGTTCACCCCGCTGCCAGGAACCGAGTTTACCCACAGAGGCTCTGCTCTGCGGCCACAGGATAAGAGTAAAACAGTAACACCCCACGGTGGGGTGTCTTTACAGGCAGGGCCAGACTCTAAAGCATTAAAGCGGTCTGTCGTTGTGTGATTGTACGTTTCGCAGCAGAGCGTTTCGCAGCAGGGCCTCAGAAGGGGCGACGTGGCTCAGGCGGTAAGAGCAGTCGTCTCATTGGCTCAGGCGGTAAGAGCAGTCGTCTCATTGGCTCAGGCGGTAAGAGCAGTCGTCTGGCAGTCGGAGGGTTGCCGGTTCGATCCCCCGCCCGGGCTGTGTCGAAGTGTCCCTGAGCAAGACACCTAACCCCCAAATGCTCCTGACGAGCTGGTCGGTGCCTTGCATGGCAGCCAATCGCCGTTGGTGTGTGAGTGTGTGTACGAATGGGTGAATGGAGAAGCATCAATTGTACAGCGCTTTGGATAAAGGCACTATATAAATGCCAACCATTTACCATTACCCCTGGAGCGGCAGGCCAGTCCCGGTCGGTGGAGTTCCAGCAGCGGGGAAGAGCCGCTCTGTATATACGGAGATGGGAGAGGGCGGTGTGGGGAAATCAGGACCCCATATATCCCATTAGCGTTGGGATCGGTTGCATTGTGGGAAGGGCGGTCGAGCGGGCTCCATGAAGGAGCGCCGGGGAGGATGGGCTAATCCACGGCGCGCTGCAGCTCTGATGGGGAACAACACCTCTGAACCCCGCTGTGAGAGGAACCACGGAGGAGTGCTAATGCAGAGAGAGGGAGAGAGTGTGAGAGAGAGAGAGACAGAGAGAGAGAGAGAGGTATGAGAAGAAGGGTGTGAGAGAGAGAGAGAGAGAGAGAGAGAGAGAGAGAGAGAGAGAGAGAGAGAGAGAGAGAGAGGGAGACAGAGAGAGATACAGAGAGACAGAGAGAATGAAAGAGAGAGAGGGAGGGGGGAGAGAAAGAGAGAGAGGGGTATGAGAAGAAGGGTGTGAGAGAGAGACAGAGAGAGAGAGAGGGAGACAGAGAGAGATACAGAGACAGAGAGAATGAAAGAGAGAGAGAGGGAGGGGGGTATGAGGAGAGAATGAGCAGAGAGAGAGCAGGGAAACAGCACAATAGTGATAGAAGTGAGTGATAGCAGAGAGAGAAATGGAGTGATGAGTGAGTGATATAGAGACAGCAAAGAGGGATAGTGATAGAGATAAAAAAAAGAGAAAGAGAGAGGGCAGAGAGAAAGTGAGCGATTGCAAGGGGTTGGGTGATTTCAATGGCTGTTTGTATTTCTGCCATACGAGACCGGCAGTTTGAAAACGTTCCCCAAGGCCTTGGCTTGGCACATTTTCAAACAAGTTTAATAGCTGCGCAATTCGAGCTCCCCCTCTCTCTCTCCGCCGCAGACCGCTGGACGTGTTCCTCTGTACAACCTCTGGAGCTCGCAGCGCTAGCCCCGCGCGGCACCGGAGACCTTTAGTGCCGCCATTGCCGTTCCAGCGGCACGGACGACGACTCCGTACGCTTTAATGCGCATCTTTAGAAGCAATCATTCAGCGTTTATTGTTTTCGTTAATGTCGGGGGTTCGCCGCGTCCCTGCAGCCATCTGCACCACGGAGGATAAATGGAGTTGTGGCCTCCGCGGAAAAGCTTTATCTATCATTAGATTATTACGTGATATTTGGCTGATGCTTGTATCCAAAGCGACTTACAGTTGATTAGACTAAGCAGACTAACCACCCCGGGGCCATGTGGGGTTACAGGTCCAACAGCTGCACTGATCTAAAATTAAAGGGAGAATTTAAGAAGTTGATCAAACACCCCGCACACTCTGACACTCACACTCACACTCACACTCACACTCACACTCACACTCACACTCACACTCACACTCACACTCACACTCACACTCACACTCACACTCACACTCACACTCACTGTGTTGCTCCGAGCTCTTTCAGTTTCCACTTACTGGAAATAAAGCCATGCACTTCTTGAAAATCAAAGTCAAGGGTTGCCTTTCCTGCTTTCGAAATGATTCTGACAGTTTGTCTTCAGGGGCACAACTCTGCCGCGCAGTTCACCTTCACAGACCTTATTGTTTTAATAATGCTTATTCTTTTAATAAGCATCGATCTAGTGCTTGAAATGTATTTTACGGTACGTTTACCGAGAAAAAAAGGTCATTTTTGAAAGTAAAAAGAAAGTCCCGTGTTTGACGGGACCGTGTGAATATCCTGCCATCATGTTACTTTGTGAGAAATTGGCGCATCCAGTCAAAGACTTTCCCCCCTCATGTGTTCTCAAAACCAGTCTAGATGACTTTTAAGCAGTGGCACTTTAAATAAATGTTTTTTTTGTTTTTTTTGCACACACACACGCGCACACACCCTCTTCTGTGAAGCCCATACGGTGCAGAGAAAGTGCGGGAATACCGAGTTACGAATCTCGGAATATCCCCAAAGTTCAGCTCTTCCCCGAAAGCACTGCGCCAGCCTGCCAGAGCTGACGGCCTCGCTGTCCGTCAAACTCCACTTTCGGGACGTCCGCAGTCAGGTCGGCAAAGAGACCCGCCGATCGGAGCAAACGTTCCCGTCGGCTCTTCCGGAAAAAGAATCCCGGAACGCCGGCGAAGCCCCACATCAAACGGGCTGCGGATCAAAGGGGGGAGAGGGGGGGGGTGTGCTCTCCGAGCCTTCGCCTGTCAGCTCAGATCGGAGCGCCGGGCTTTCATCCCGGGAATGTCACCTGCTCCGACGCTCCGACGCTCCGACGCACGGGAAGGGGAAGGCGGGAGACCGGCCGCGTTCGCCTCGGGGCCCCTGGGGGCCCGGCTCTCTGAAGGGCCCGACGTCTGTCATGTCACGACCATTCTGTGTCACACCGTCTCCGCCGAGGAGATCAGGAAGAGAATATCTCCGTCCCAGCAACAGCGCGGATGACGACGACACCTCTTCCTCTTTTACACCATCAGGGTGGCCTGCAGTGTAGTGGCTGAGGTACCTGACTGGGACCCGCAAAGGTCGGTGGTTCAATCCCCGGTGTAGCCACATGATAGATAAAGATAAGCATTTCCCAACAAATGCAAAAGGTTCTCACAACATTACTGGAATGTTTTGTGAATGTTATAACATATTCTGCTACATGGCAGCAACATTAGCAATGCTAGCTAAGTTCCTACATTAGCAATGCTAGCTACGTTCCTACATTAGCAATGCTAGCTACGTTCCTACATTAGCAATGCTAGTTAAGTTCCTACATTAGCAATGCTAGTTAAGTTCCTACATTAGCAATGCTAGCTAAGTTCCTACTCATCCTGCTCATCCTCCATGATGGGGGGGGGGTTATCTCAGGCCAGGGGGCAGCAGCAGCTAGAGGCACGCACTGTGGCCCAACCTGTCGGTTGCTTGGTGGTTCAAGATCAGCCGGTGTAGGCACAATAAGATCCGCACAGCCGTTGGGCCCTTGAGCAAAGGCCCACAACCCTGCATTACTCCAGGGGAGGATTGTCTCCTGCTTAGTCTAATCCACTGTACGTCGCTTCGGATAAAAGCGTCAGCTAAATAACATGTCCTGTAATGGACCCTGCCTCCCCTACAGGTCTCCATTAGAGCTACGGGAACTTTCCCCCGTCAACAGCCAGTTTACAGACAGCATTTATACAGCGTTTCCTTTCCTCGAGATAAAAAAAAAGCATATCTGCTCGTTCGGGTGACTTGGTGCTCGCTCACAGACGTGCGTAACTCAGCGTTTTAACCCGTGCGCAACACTCTGCTGACCACGCAGTTTTCCTGCTCCGCCGGGGCCGCGTTACGCCCACTCTGATCCCTGTTAGCAAATTAAAAGGCGTTCCGCCCGACCTGAGTTATGATCGCCGGAGTCCAAGAACAGCGCGCGGCACATAAAACCCCGTTTAAAAAGCTGCAGGAAATTTTTTTGGCAGGAGTGCAGTAATGTGTCACTTTAAAATGCCGAAAAAGCATTAGAATTGCAGAGCGAGTGGCTCTGGACCCAAATCTGTTTTATGAACCGAGGCTTAATTTGTCATTCTGTGCAGGCTGAGGAACTTGGCCGTCCGCCCCCCCTCAGTAAAATGACCAGAAGCGACGTGATCCAGCGGGGAACCCTACCCTACACCCACGCGTTAGACAACAGCAGCCTCTGTCCTGTATTTAAGCCCACTCACTTCGCTAGCACCCATTATGTGAATACCCTGGGTAAGTGCACACTGAGGTGAAGAGTATACTGAGGTTATGTGCACACACAGGCTAAGTGCACACTCGGAGTAAGCGCATACCAGGGCTAAGCGCATACTAGGGTTAAGTGCATAGTAGGGCTAAGTGCATAGTAGGGTTAAGTGCATCTTAGGGTTAAGTGCATACTAGGGTGAAGTGCATACTAGGGTGAAGTGCATACTAGGGTGAAGTGCATACTAGGGTTAAGTGCATAGTAGGGCTAAGTGCATAGTAGGGTTAAGTGCATCTTAGGGTTAAGTGCATACTAGGGTGATGTGCATACTAGGGTGAAGTGCATACT
This sequence comes from Conger conger, assembly GCF_963514075.1. Lineage (NCBI taxonomy): Eukaryota > Metazoa > Chordata > Actinopteri > Anguilliformes > Congridae > Conger > Conger conger. The sequence goes on from NC_083778.1 coordinate 18,045,361, forward strand.
AGGGTTAAGTGCACACTAGGGTTAAGCGCACACTAGGGTTAAGTTAAGTGCACACTTGGGTTAAGCGCACATGAGAGTTAAGCGCACACTAGGGTTAAGCTAAGTGCACACTTGGGTTAAGCGCACATGAGAGTTAAGCGCACACTTGGGTTAAGCGCAGAGCCATTCTACTCTGGCCCCAGGCCCAGGCAATTGTCACGACTCGGTGGCTGCAGCGTCACTTCCCGAATCGGAGCAGCTGGGAGCCTCTTAACCACCGCTCGTGAAACACGGCCCCTGCCCCCGTCCCGGCATCCAGCGCAGCGGCCAGCGCCTCGGCGGAGATCGAAGCACTTTAGGTAGAGTAAATACCGCAAAGCCACAGGCGAGTGTCTCTCTCTCTCTCTCTCTCTCTCTCTCTCTCTTTGCGTGTAATTACCCCCCCCGCCCCCCCCGCTCCCACAACGGCCAGACAGGGCCGGCCCTGCGCCCCATCCGAAACAGATGCACACTTCACAGGAGAAACACCCCGTTTATACAGCGGCCATTTTATAGCCTCCGCTTGACGTGCCAGGAGCAGAGATTCCCACCATTCCCATTCCGACTCCCCCCTTGTGAGCGAAGTGATATCATTATTACAGCCCATGTAATGGGGGAAACCTACGCTCCAAGTTAGTTAATTTAGCATTTTATGCACCTTTCCCCGCCCCGTATCTGTGCAGGGTACCGCGCCGGTCGAGTAGAGCGCTTGTGAACGGGTCCCACCGAATCGCACTCAGACGACCGTCCCGCTACTTTAGCTCTGAGGGCCACGGCTGTGGCCCCCGGAGAGGCCCCCACCCCAACTGAGAGGGGAGGGGCGCTGCCCATCACCACCTAAGCTGTCCCAGGAGGCATTGCGGCAGATTACCGCCAGCCGCTGTCCGCAGCCAGGGCTGGCACTGAGTCCGCTCCACTCCCACCCCGGGATCGCCTCTCCGCGCCAAGCAAGGCATTCTGCTCAACGAGCCGCCCAACAAACCCCCAAAACGGCCATTTACCGCACCACAAACCCGGCTGAACACTTTGAGAATGTATGCATAACATTACCTCGAGTCGCCATTTTATTGCGGAGGCCCTAGGCCAGCTGCGGTGTGCAACGCTCCCTTAATCTCCAGCAGACTCTTCTTGAGCCAAAATGGCGTCCGTTCGGTTCAGTGCGCCACTGTGTGAAAACAGCCGAACGCATGTGAAAATTAGCAACCTTGAGCCGCCATTTTATTGCGGAGGCCCTAGGCCAGCTGCGGTGTGCAACGCTCCCTTAATCTCCAGCAGACTCTTCTTGAGCCAAAATGGCTTCCGTTCGGTTCAGTGCGCCACTGCGTGAAAACAGCCGAACGCCTGCGAAAATTAGCAACCTTGAGCCGCCATTTTATAGCGGAGGGGCCCGGGGCCCAAGCCAGCTGCGATGCGCAATGCTCCGTTAATGCTGAGCGGAGCCAAAATGGCCGCCGTTCGGTTCAGCGGGCCGCTGCTGCCGTCCTGGCGGGATAAAAGGGCCGGCGGGTTTGAGAGTACGGCACCGTGCCGGCTCAGGCGATGTAATCTCCAGCACAGCGGGGCGAGGTGGGGGGGGGGGGGGCGTTCGTTTCGAGACGCTGCAGACATTAAACCCCCGTTTCTGAGGCTTCTTCACCTGAGCAGGGGAACCAGCTCTGTCCCGCTGACCCGACAGCTGTTTCCCGTATCGATTCCTCTTCCAGAAAGAGTGCCGAATAAAACCATACGTAAATGTATGAAATTAAAGTCAACGCACAACTCCTCCGTCCGTAGGACTGCAGAAGGACAAAATGGCCACCGACAGGAAGCACAGCCATCATCAAGAGGCATATTTAAATACGTTTTTCACCATCTTTGCGTCGGCCATTTTGAAATGGTTCCCCATCGTCACAGCTTGAGGGTCAGCTAGAACACAGAAAACCTCTGATGAAGAGCGATACTGAATCACCTCCAGGGCAGCAACAAGACTGTGGTTCCAGGCTATAGGGCCGCACAATGAGGAAAATATGAGATATGCTTAACAAGTAAACAAATATGAAAGTGCGCAAAGTTCTAACGTCTTTCTGCTTTTGGTACACTGCTAACATGGACCCCAGACATTGAATAGCCTACACCCACTGAATAAAACAAATGCAAATGCACTATTTCCAACATGCTTTTATTGAACAAATTGCACATGAACAGCCCATCAATTTAACAGAAAATCAATTTAAATAAGCCCTGTTCATCGCAGTTGAAGCAGTCGATGTGTGTCGATCGTGCATGTTCATATCTCGATGACGATCTCGATAAATATACGATCTGTCCCAGAAGCCCTACAAGGCTATCGTTTGGGGGGGAAAGTTAGCCTGCTGGCAGCCCTCTTCAAACTACCGAATATCAGCGTCTCTCCCGCGTCTCACACAGCAAGCCCCCCCCCCGTTGCTCCTCCGCTCCGGGGAGAACAAGCCCAACGCGGCGCTAATCTAAACAGGCGCTAATTAATCCCGCTGGGCCTCCCAGTCACACTCCTGCAGCACCTGCTAACAAGGGCCCGTGCCGGAGGCCGGAGAGCAGGCCGCCTTTCAACAGGAGGCCGGAGACATCAGACGCTGCGCCGCGCCGTTCCTGTTGTTTGATGCTCGCCGTTTGATGCTCTGCAAAACTCAGGCCTGTAGACCCATACACAAACCCAGGCCTGTCGATACAAACACAGACCCAGGCCCCGAGACACAAACACGAACCCCAGGCCCCGAGACACAAACACGAACCCCAGGCCCCGAGACACAAACACAAACGGGGAGGTGTGTAGGCTACGATCGCGTAATTAGGTTTGATATGGCCAATAACAGCCCGAGAGATTTAGATAACTGAACTATAGCATTAACTGGCACGGCGCAGTTTGATTAGATAAGATAACTTTATTGAACCCCGTGGAGTAAATAATTTGTCCTCCGCATTTGACCCATCCCAGTTGCCCAGGACGAGTGGGCAGCCACGGTGCAGTGCCCAGGGACCAGCTCCAGTTCTGGGGCCGGTGCCTTGGTCAAGGGCAACGGCAGGAGCACACCTAACCCGACACCCATGTCTTAGAGTGTGGGAGGAAACCAGAGTACCCGAAGTAAACCCACGTGGGAGAACACGCACAGATGGGATCAGGCCGACTGGGATTTGAACCCAGAACCTCCTTCTTACCTGGCAACAGTGCTAAGCCACTACGCCACCATGCCCCCCCCTACAGTCCCCTCTCCAATCCAACACCCCCCCCCCCCCACAGACCACTCTCCTACCCAACACGCCCCCCCACACAGACCACTCTCCTACCCAACACGCCCCCCCACACAGACCACTCTCCTACCCAACACGCCCCCCCACACAGACCACTCTCCTACCCAACACACACCCCCCCCACAGACCACTCTCCTACCCAACACACCCCCCCACACAGACAACTCTCCTACCCAACACCCCCCCCACACAGGCCACTCTCCTACCCAACACGCCCCCCGAAGCCTCCCCCCTCCTACCCAACATGCCCCCCCCACACAGACCACTCTCCTACCCAACACGCCACCCCCCACAGACCACTCTCCTACCCAACACGCCCCCCCGTAGCCTCCCCCCTCCTACCCAACAAGCCCCTCCCCCCCTACAGTCCCCTCTCCTACCCAACACACCCCCCCCCGCCCCCACAGACCACTCTCCTACCCAACACGCCCCCCCGTAGCCTCCCCCCCCCTACCCAACACACACCCCCCCCGTAGCCTCCCCCCTGCAGTCCCCTCTCCCGTCCAACACCTCCGCCCGACGCAGCGCTCCCGGGTGAGCATGCTGAGCGGACATTTTGCATCTTAATGAAATGCACAGAGAGAAGCCGGGGTTTGGAAGGCGACAGCGCTGCACTGATTTCCGTCTGTCGGGCCCGCTTTGTACCGCTCTCTCACAGAATCCAGCAACTCTGCTCACGTCGAGACGCACAGAGGCAGAAAGTTATGAAAGAAGCGCCCGTCGTTTGGAAAACGATTCAACAACTCCTCGCTCAAAAGCCAGCTGTCACGATTAAAAAGTTTTCAACCGCAACTTTTAATATGTGAAAGTACAGACTGCACTACATCTGAGAGTGAGCATCACACATTCGTATCGCGTCAAGCGTGCGTTTTGCCCTCACATCTTTCTGGAAAAACAACACTGAAGATACTGGAGAAGAACTGTACGCAACTGGAGTGGTGAAGAAGTTCAGAAGCCGTGTTTGTAACCACAGCAATGCGAGTTTGTCGTCCAAACAAGGCACTGCTGTCGCACGCCTTGATAAAGACTTAATCCGCATTGCAGCAGTCAAACCCGATTACTACCGGTATTCCGCGTACAGACACGTTATAATATGCATCTATATAAGTTGAACTGAAGGAAACTTGGTCCTCCAAATCAATCACACACAGCGATACTCTGCACAAGTACACAACAATGCCAGGAAATGACGGGACAAAGCACGGTCAGGTAGAAAATATCTTTATTTCAGGTCATGTCAGAAGTTATGCTGTCGGGTACACCGATTCAAGACCAAAAAATATGTCATTTCCGTCGTCGTTTCGCTGGGATGACGTTCCTTCAACCGGCCAGACAGGCTCTGGGCCTGCTGGTATTTTTCTAAAGAACCTGTGAAGGTTTTACACAACAATGCCCGCCAAGACCTTTCCATTGGGCTCCTTGGCTCATAACCTCGCACAGCCAATGAACACAGCCTCAGCTCCCAGCTCAGACACACCAGTGTAAAACGTAAGGCACAGAGCGCGTGGGTGACGGTGTCCTTCGTCACTAGTTGACCAAAAAGCTCTTTATTGCGGAAGGGTGTCGGATGTTTGGTGTGACATGGCTCAGGTGGTCAGAGCAGTCGTCCGGCAGTCGGAGGGTTGCCGGTTCGATCCCCCGCCCGGGGTGTGTCGAAGTGTCCCTGAGCAAGACCCTCTAACCCCCAAATGCTCCTGACGATCTGGTCGGTGCCTTGCGTGGCAGCCAATCGGCCTGAGAGTGTGAAAGAGAAGCATCAATTGCACAGCGCTTTGGATAAAGGCGCTATATAAACGCCAACCATAATATTTCCTGCGGATGGCTGGAGCAGGAGGAGCCCTTCCGAAGATCCAGGACTGAGTGCAGACACACACCAGTGAGTGTGTGTGTGCGTGTGTGTGTCTCAGCCAGGCCTCTCCGGGCTGGGGGGGGTCCGGGGCCCCAGCTGCAGGCCGCAGAGAGTCGCGACGGGCGGTGACACATCACAGCATGCAAACAGAGAGCCTTCTGCACAGAAATAATTAGGCGCAGACTGCAGACGATTCAGCTTGCCGTGCTATGCGGGGGGGAGGGTAAACCAGGGGCTCTCTCTCATCTTTTATTTCTTACCTCCTTATTCCGCTCCTTGCTCCGAGCTCCACCCGTCGGTAGAGGCGAGAAAGAGGTGAGAAATCGAGAAAAATATCACTCACCTCACTCACCTCACTCACCTCACTCACCTCACTCACCTCACTCACCTCACTCACCTCACTCACCTCACTCACCTCACTCCACTCACTCCACTCACTCCACTCACTCCACTCACTCCACTCACTCCACTCACTCCACTCACCTCACTCACCTCACTCACCTCACTCACCTCACTCACTCCACTCACTCCACTCACTCCACTCACTCCACTCACTCCACTCACTCCACTCACTCCACTCACTCATTATCCTAACCCGCTTATCCTGGGAGCCTATCCCAGCATACATTGGGTGAAAGGCAGGAATACACCCTGGACAGGTCGCCAGTCCATCGCAGGGCACACACACCATTCACTCACACACTCATACCTATGGGCAATTTAGACTCTCCAATCAGCCTAACCTGCATGTCTTTGGACTGTGGGAGGAAACCGGAGTACCCGGAGGAAACCCACACGAACACAGGGAAAACGTGCAAACCCCACACAGAGAGGCCCTGGGACAAATGTGAATTACGCAAATGGAATGCACTTGCTCTTTCGAACGTTCGAAGCCACGTCAGTTGCGGGCGTGGTATATGCGTGGCAGACAGGGAGAGGTGGACCCACAGGTTAATTGTTAGGTCACGCATTCTGGAAAAAAAGGAAAGGATGCGCTCATGTTTCCTTGCTCAAGGAAAGAAAGAAGAGCCTCCTAGCTTCTCGCTTCTAGCTCTTAGAAGGAACGCTTAACAGGGTTGAAATCTCCTTGAAGTTGGCAGACCACGATCAGTTTCCGGGTCAAGCAAAGAACAAGAACACAAAACGTGGGGAGCCAGCTAGGGTCAGATTGGATTATACGCATTAAAGACGGTATACGTGCATACACACTCATTCATGAGACCGTACTCACGCAATGGCTGGACTGTGTAAATTCCGTTGACTTCAAAGCAGAAAGAACGGAATCAGCTAAAATACAGTGGCATTCAAACACTGCCCTCTAGTGACCAGTCTTGATTTCACAAGCTAGAAATGTTGGTCTTGAATCTCTTTGCGAATTTAACTTCGGTGCTAAAGGGTTATTTTAGGTACTTAAACACAATTTACATTTAAAACAACGTACAGTTCTACACAGTGTTACATATATTTATGGGACCAAAATCAATGTAACAACATAAAACCCCACAATAACGGATAAATATGTATTTTTTCTCTTAACAGAGCAGCCCAACATAATTAAATCAATATTATGCATCGTAACATTACATATATGATTTTTTTCTTACTCACTGCCCAGAAGGACCAGGACAATCTTCATGTTTTGCTCTTATCATATTCACAGTCATTTTGAATATTTAGCCGTTGTGTACTAGACTACGGGCTTCATGTCCTAATATTTGAGATGATACGGTTTGCCATATGAACATGTAAGTTAAGAGAATAATTCTTAAGGGGGTGTCATTTCATGCTTGCATTACTTTCCACGGTGGCAGCGCTTGCCAAAGATACGCTATACGTCTCCTCAGATACGCTACCCAGATATTTGAAATGTGAAATGAGATGACGCAAAAGCTGAATATTTGCTATTCCGCCAGTAGAGGGCGGCCATCCATTATTTGTGTGACATTTTTGTTTATTGAAAATATTTTCACAGTAGTCTACTTGTGAAATGGGCTCTTGGAGCACCGAGTACTTTCCTTCCCTCGGTGACGTCTAGAAGGCAACAGGTCCAGCACAGCAAAGCCACAGATGACGTGTAGCCTACATACTTATTCGCAGGCAGTTTTTATTTTATTTTATTTTATTTAAAACATGCAGATATACTGTCCTCCAACAACTCAAATGCAGTCTCATGTACTGTAGGCTTGGCCAATTAAATGTTCCTTCACATAGACTACAGTTTTCTTAAGTCTTGCTTTAAAAGAGCATAATCGAAAACCCGCCTGTGTCAAAAATGTAATGATGCGTGAAGTTGTTAGTATTGAACTTCTTTCTTCAGCTTGTGACGGAGGCTAATGAAGAGTACTTTAAAGGTTATGTCATGTAGCCTTTCAGAAAGTATGACGAACCTGTCGTCAACATAAATATAATACAAAACAAGAGGTAAACTGACCTTTTCTTATCACCGTTTCTTTCCCTCGGGCCAAGTAGGTTTTCCGGTCGCCATCTTTAAAGGGCCAGGTAGGCGTTTGCTCACTGCAGAGAGGCCTACAGGTAAAATGCAACTGTGTTACACGCTTCATACAAAGGGACACGTTTGTTAGCTGGCGAATAACACATTACTGTCTATAAATCATAATAAAACATACCAAAAAAGCCAGTGGCAAAGATAGAGGCTAAAATGAAGTTAGAGGCGGGAAGCACGCGCGCGATTCAACGTTGTGACCACCACCAAGTGAAAGACAGTTCAGCCTATTTACTCGCCCAAATTACCTGAAGGCCGACACCTGGCTGTTTTTTTTTTTGTCCATTTGTTTCTCCAAAAGTCCCAACTCATACAGACATGTACTTTCTATTAAAATAACAACATGCGTTGTTTGATGGCTGGTTTCTGAATTATTATTTCCGAATTATATACTATCAGTCTAACTGTAACCCGGGACAAGGCTATGTTTATTGTTGACATTCCTCCGAAAACTATTTGCCAGTCTTTTGCTGATAGTTTAGAAAATAGTCCCTCCTCAAGTCTCCTTTAAAAGTTCTCCATATGCTACAAACATTTTCCCAAAAGGGACACTTTTGTTAGCTGGCGAATAACACATCACTGTCTATAAATCATAATAAAAACATACCAAAAAATCCAATGGCAAAGATAGAGGCTAAAATGAAGTTAGAGGCGGGAAGCATGCGCGCGATTCAACGTTGTGGCCACCACCAAGTGAAAGACAGTTCAGCCTATTTACTCGCCCAAATTACCTGAAGGCCGACAGCTGGCTATTTTTTTGTCCATTTGTTTCTCCAAAAGTCCCAACTCATACAGACATGTACTTTCTATTAAAATAACAAGATGCGTTATTTGATGGCTGGTTTCTGAATTATTATTTCCGAATTATATACTATCAGTCTAACTGTAACCCGGGACAAGGCTATGTTTATTGTTGACATTCCTCCGAAAACTATTTGCCAGTCTTTTGCTGATAGTTTAGAAAATAGTCCCTCGTCAAGTCTCCTTTAAAAGTTCTCCATATGCTACAAACATTTGCCCAAAAGGGACACTTTTGTTAGCTGGCGAATAACACATTACTGTCTATAAATCATAATAAAAACATACCAAAAAATCCAATGGCAAAGATAGAGGCTAAAATGAAGTTAGAGGCGGGAAGCATGCGCGCGATTCAACGTTGTGGCCACCACCAAGTGAAAGACAGTTCAGCCTATTTACTCGCCCAAATTACCTGAAGGCCGACAGCTGGCTATTTTTTTGTCCATTTGTTTCTCCAAAAATCCCAACTCATACAGACATGTACTTTCTATTAAAATAACAACATGCGTTGTTTGATGGCTGGTTTCTGAATTATTATTTCCGAATTATATACTATCAGTCTAACTGTAACCCGGGACAAGGCTATGTTTATTGTTGACATTCCTCCGAAAACTATTTGCCAGTCTTTTGCTGATAGTTTAGAAAATAGTCCCTCGTCAAGTCTCCTTTAAAAGTTCTCCATATGCTACAAACATTTGCCCAAAAGGGACACTTTTGTTAGCTGGCGAATAACACATTACTGTCTATAAATCATAATAAAACATACCAAAAAATCCAGTGGCAAAGATAGAGGCTAAAATGAAGTTAGAGGCGGGAAGCATGCGCGCGATTCAACGTTGTGGCCACCACCAAGTGAAAGACAGTTCAGCCTATTTACTCGCCCAAATTACCTGAAGGCCGACAGCTGGCTATTTTTTTGTCCATTTGTTTCTCCAAAAGTCCCAACTCATACAGACATGTACTTTCTATTAAAATAACAAGATGCGTTATTTGATGGCTGGTTTCTGAATTATTATTTCCGAATTATATACTATCAGTCTAACTGTAACCCGGGACAAGGCTATGTTTATTGTTGACATTCCTCCGAAAACTATTTGCCAGTCTTTTGCTGATAGTTTAGAAAATAGTCCCTCGTCAAGTCTCCTTTAAAAGTTCTCCATATGCTACAAACATTTGCCCAAAAGGGACACTTTTGTTAGCTGGCGAATAACACATTACTGTCTATAAATCATAATAAAAACATACCAAAAAATCCAATGGCAAAGATAGAGGCTAAAATGAAGTTAGAGGCGGGAAGCATGCGCGCGATTCAACGTTGTGGCCACCACCAAGTGAAAGACAGTTCAGCCTATTTACTCGCCCAAATTACCTGAAGGCCGACAGCTGGCTATTTTTTTGTCCATTTGTTTCTCCAAAAATCCCAACTCATACAGACATGTACTTTCTATTAAAATAACAACATGCGTTGTTTGATGGCTGGTTTCTGAATTATTATTTCCGAATTATATACTATCAGTCTAACTGTAACCCGGGACAAGGCTATGTTTATTGTTGACATTCTTCCGAAAACTATTTGCGAGTCTATTGCTGATAGTTTAGAAAATAGTCCCTCGTCAAGTCTCCTTTAAAAGTTCTCCATATGCTACAAACATTTGCCCAAAAGGGACACTTTTGTTAGCTGGCGAATAACACATTACTGTCTATAAATCATAATAAAACATACCAAAAAATCCAGTGGCAAAGATAGAGGCTAAAATGAAGTTAGAGGCGGGAAGCATGCGCGCGATTCAACGTTGTGGCCACCACCAAGTGAAAGACAGTTCAGCCTATTTACTCGCCCAAATTACCTGAAGGCCGACAGCTGGCTATTTTTTTGTCCATTTGTTTCTCCAAAAGTCCCAACTCATACAGACATGTACTTTCTATTAAAATAACAAGATGCGTTATTTGATGGCTGGTTTCTGAATTATTATTTCCGAATTATATACTATCAGTCTAACTGTAACCCGGGACAAGGCTATGTTTATTGTTGACATTCCTCCGAAAACTATTTGCCAGTCTTTTGCTGATAGTTTAGAAAATAGTCCCTCGTCAAGTCTCCTTTAAAAGTTCTCCATATGCTACAAACATTTGCCCAAAAGGGACACTTTTGTTAGCTGGCGAATAACACATTACTGTCTATAAATCATAATAAAACATACCAAAAAATCCAGTGGCAAAGATAGAGGCTAAAATGAAGTTAGAGGCGGGAAGCATGCGCGCGATTCAACGTTGTGGCCACCACCAAGTGAAAGACAGTTCAGCCTATTTACTCGCCCAAATTACCTGAAGGCCGACAGCTGGCTATTTTTTTGTCCATTTGTTTCTCCAAAAGTCCCAACTCATACAGACATGTACTTTCTATTAAAATAACAAGATGCGTTATTTGATGGCTGGTTTCTGAATTATTATTTCCGAATTATATACTATCAGTCTAACTGTAACCCGGGACAAGGCTATGTTTATTGTTGACATTCCTCCGAAAACTATTTGCCAGTCTTTTGCTGATAGTTTAGAAAATAGTCCCTCGTCAAGTCTCCTTTAAAAGTTCTCCATATGCTACAAACATTTGCCCAAAAGGGACACTTTTGTTAGCTGGCGAATAACACATTACTGTCTATAAATCATAATAAAACATACCAAAAAATCCAGTGGCAAAGATAGAGGCTAAAATGAAGTTAGAGGCGGGAAGCATGCGCGCGATTCAACGTTGTGGCCACCACCAAGTGAAAGACAGTTCAGCCTATTTACTCGCCCAAATTACCTGAAGGCCGACAGCTGGCTATTTTTTTGTCCATTTGTTTCTCCAAAAGTCCCAACTCATACAGACATGTACTTTCTATTAAAATAACAAGATGCGTTATTTGATGGCTGGTTTCTGAATTATTATTTCCGAATTATATACTATCAGTCTAACTGTAACCCGGGACAAGGCTATGTTTATTGTTGACATTCCTCCGAAAACTATTTGCCAGTCTTTTGCTGATAGTTTAGAAAATAGTCCCTCCTCAAGTCTCCTTTAAAAGTTCTCCATATGCTACAAACATTTGCCCAAAAGGGACACTTTTGTTAGCTGGCGAATAACACATTACTGTCTATAAATCATAATAAAAACATACCAAAAAATCCAATGGCAAAGATAGAGGCTAAAATGAAGTTAGAGGCGGGAAGCATGCGCGCGATTCAACGTTGTAGCCACCACCAAGTGAAAGACAGTTCAGCCTATTTACTCGCCCAAATTACCTGAAGGCCGACAGCTGGCTATTTTTTTGTCCATTTGTTTCTCCAAAAGTCCCAACTCATACAGACATGTACTTTCTATTAAAATAACAAGATGCGTTATTTGATGGCTGGTTTCTGAATTATTATTTCCGAATTATATACTATCAGTCTAACTGTAACCCGGGACAAGGCTATGTTTATTGTTGACATTCCTCCGAAAACTATTTGCCAGTCTTTTGCTGATAGTTTAGAAAATAGTCCCTCGTCAAGTCTCCTTTAAAAGTTCTCCATATGCTACAAACATTTGCCCAAAAGGGACACTTTTGTTAGCTGGCGAATAACACATTACTGTCTATAAATCATAATAAAAACATACCAAAAAATCCAGTGGCAAAGATAGAGGCTAAGATGAAGTTAGAGGCGGGAAGCACGCGCGCGATTCAACGTTGTGACCACCACCAAGTGAAAGACAGTTCAGCCTATTTACTCGCCCAAATTACCTGAAGGCCGACACCTGGCTATTTTTTTTTTTTGTCCATTTGTTTCTACAAAAATCCCAACTCAGACAGACATGTACTTTCTATTAAAATAACAAGATGCGTTGTTTGATGGCTGGTTTCTGAATTATTATTTCCGAATTATATACTATCAGTCTAACTGTAACCCGGGGCAGGGCTATGTTTATTGTTGACATTCTTCCCAAAACTATTTGCCAGTCTATTGCTGATAGTTTAGAAAATAGTCCCTCGTCAAGTCTCCTTTAAAAGTTCTCCATATGCTACAAACATTTGCCCAGTGGATTGTTTTTCTGCTGTTCCTCCCCGAAATACCTACTTTTCTGGATGGAAATCTAGATGTGTAGGCCTATCCAGTTACATGTTTATAAAGAGGCTGTCATCTTGAAGTCAAACGGAAGTTTCCATTCAAAATATAACCGGCTCAAAAAACCAATTGCATTATCCAGTTCCATCTTCAGACGAGTGTAGTTTTACATGAATTTAGGCTACAGAAATCTAGATGAATGTTATACAATTATAAATCTTAAAGTTACTACTGTAAACGCCTCCATGTGCTCCAGTTTCATCAGCTAATACAGAAAGCATGCAAATACAATCACAGGCATATAAAGACTTTACAATGTGAATGTAACCTTTATTTGCTGACAGCTATACCAACTGTGTACACAACTGACACACATATCAATCTGCACAGTGCCTATGATTAGACCTGTGAAATGATAAACAATCCAATAGCACAACATAGCATATACTAGTTTGCAGTTATAATTATTCTGTAAACTAGTTGAGACGGCAAATAACACTGAGACACTAACAGAGCCTTCTTGAATTGTGCACTTGTCAAGCTATCCAAGTTGGTGTCTGCCAACTTGTCCCCTTACTACGTTGCTTGTTTTAGCTCGACGACAACATATTGCTCAAGTGTTGCAATTTGCATTCATGAACTTTGTGACTTGATAGCAAACATTATAAAGATAACAATTATAACAAGTTCATATTTCATGCATTTCTCTTACTTAAATTGAAAAACGACTGAGCCACCCCATCTCAATGCAACATTGAATTGAATCTCCCTATATATATAAATACATACACACACACACACGTATAAATAATCTACCCTTTTTACAAAAAAAAAAGGTAGGGCCCCTTCATTTTAGAGCAGGGGTGTCAAACTCCAGTCCTGGAGGGCCGTGGTGTCTACAGGGGTTTGTGGTTTCCTTTTTAAAATCAGCAACCAATTAAGGTCTTGGGAACAAGGTGTGTGTGTGGACTCTTCAGCCAATGAAGGACTTTGAAATTCATCTCTCGTGCAAACGCGCACCAAAGAAAAAAAACCAGGCAGACACCGCGGGCCCTCCGGGACCGGAGTTCGACAACCCCCCGTTTTAGACGAAAGTACTCGTTTGTTCACATCTTCGCTTTCAGGGGAGTGAGAGAGAGCAGGAAGGTGTCCAGTGCGGACCGGTAGTCCTCCGGGTGGCGGCGCAGGTGCCCGGCGTGCGTGGACTCCGCCCACTTCCGGCTCTGCACAGCCATGCCCCGCTTTCTCCAGTGCTCGACGAGGGTCTCCAGCTGCTCGTGGTCGCACATGCTGTCGTTCTCGCAGAAGAAGAACAGGGCCGGGGCCGCGACGGGGCTGTTCCAGAAGACGTCGATCGCCGCGGCAAAGTGGTCCACGGTGTACCTCTTGAAGATCCGGAAGTAGAGCATGACCATCCATCGCACCAGAAACTCCCACCGGGGGAAGAGGTTCTTGCCCAAGCCTGAATGGAAGAGGGAACACAGAAAAAAAAAAAAACATATCTAAAATTATGGAAAACACTTTTTTTTTTTTACTTATGTAAAACTTATGAGTGACAAAGTGGGAAAAAAAGTTGAATTGTCAACTGCCATTTTACATTACATTACATTAATGGCATTTGGTGGACGCTCTTATCCGGAGCGACGTACAGTTGATTTGGACTAAGCAGGAGACAGTCCTCCCCGGGAGCAATGCAGGGTTAAGGGCCTTGCTCAAGGGCTGTGCGGATCTTATTGTGGCTACACCGGGGATCGAACCACTGACCTTGCGGGTCCCAGTCGTGTACCTTAACCGCTACACTACAAGCCGCCATTGCCCTACAGTCCTACAGCCTTCTGTACAGTGAAAGTCAGTGTTTGCATTGGCGGTAGCAATCTTGGCTGGATTTCAAGTTATTTGCCTCGTTTCAACAGTGAATTTTGCCCTGGTCCCGTTTCACGGCAAATGTTTGGTACTTTGTTTATTTGAACAAAGCAAGGTCCTTAACCCCACACTGATCGAGTCTATTCAGTCAGTTGTAAGCCGCTTCAGATCGGGAAAAAAAAAAACCAAAACTAAAACATTACACAGCAGCGGCATTGTGAGAACGGCATGCGGCGGTATAAATGTCCCAACAACAAAAGCGCTTTCGGCGACAGATGCGGCTCAACAATTTCACCACACCAAAAAAGGTTTTGTTTTGTAACCCCTCACTCGCTGCCATCCTTTCCACGGTCCCCACCACCAGACTGTCGTAGACGTGTCCCCGGATCCGCTCGACGAGGCAGCGGTGCCTCCGGGGGTCCCGGGACAGGTGCACCAGCAGCTGGGTGAAGGTGTAGCCCCCGATGGAGAAGGAGTGCACCAGCAGGGGCCGCGCGGAGAACCGCTCGCTCTGCAGCACCTCCAGCACCCGGGCCCCGTAGTCCAGGCCCCAGCGGGGCCACAGGAACATGCTGACGTCCGTCTCCACGGTCAGCATGTCGCAGCCCGTTTGGGAGTACGCCTGGAAGTACTTGGACAGGGCGCGGGGCCGGGCCCCCAGCCAGGGGAACAGGAGCAGGAGGGGTCTGGCCGCAGCTGGGCGGGGGCCCGCGCCCGGGCCAACGTCCACGTCCGTCTCCGGCTCTCTGTAGTAGTACGTGATTCCCTTGCTGATCCGGTGACAGCTGGCCCCCTCCAGAGCTGCCGGCCTGGCCATTCTCGCGGCCGGGGTGCTGTGGGGGGGGAGCGAATGACAATGACAGTGGCGCGCTAAACCGTCCCGCGAACGCCGAAGCAAGGTCACCTAACGGAAAATAAAAACACAAGCGAGGTCCAGCTGAATAATAAAGCCAAGCAAGGTCGTTGAAATTAAAAAGTTAATAAAACACAGGGGACTGATTAGATATTAGGTGTTAGGTATCTTGCGCAAACAAGATATTTCAGAACTCAAGCCCAATATTTTCTATTTAGCTTCAGCTACATGGTGTGTAACCAGGAAAGTGTACTTGCCACCAAACAAAGCCGTATTATTCCCACCAACAAGAGGACCTCAGTTGTGTTTTTCTCGATTGTGCGAAGTAATGAAACAGCTGGCCTGTGTTCTCACATCCGCCCCCGCCCCCGCCCCCCATCAAGACATTTCAAACAGAACTTCATCGTCTTCCTACAGTTAAACGGTATTAAAACAACCGAAAAAATGTATCGTTTCATAAACTACTACACATAATAAAAGTCATGATTTTAATTCGTTTGTTGCTTCGTTTTATTTACCGATTAGCTTTTCATCGGTTGTTAAATTAGCTTGTGTTTTTCCCCATTGAAGTCATTCAATAAAAAGCTGACGGCAGCGAGCTCTTTTGCCCTCATCATCCACACTTCCGGGTGCTTCACGACGAGTCGAGAGCATGTTTTCTTGTCTTGTGTCTATTGGGCAATGCAGCACCAGGAAGAACGCGGTTCCGGAGTAAAAGCGTGAAAATGTCAAATGTGAAATTTGAGATGCATTGGACACCATGTGCTAATTTGTCGTGACACCAATCAGAGTTTATCTTTAATTAAGGGTCAGATTTAACGGAATTTGAGACGGCAATGCAAAACGTGTCTTATTTCGGTTAATTCATGCATAGGCCAATGTATAAACATATCGCTTTATGTATCATAGCTACAGTATACGCGTACTTTACAATCGGTAATCTTTGAAACTACATAAATTAACTGCAATATATGCAGAATATTACATTGTAACAATCACTAATACTATGCATCACAGTCAACCGGTTGATATTTTTTTCCCCAGCGAACTCCCACGGAACTGATGATAACGTATGTTTTTATATATACATTTCCCCTCCCTTGCGTTTTGGGGTTCAAAAAGTGTAAAAAAAAACTTGCCATCGTTTCGCCACTACCGACGCATCTTCGGCGCAAGGCAACAGCATAATACAAATGAATAAAATGCACCCTGTCTTACAGCTTACCTTCCAACTGTCCCCATTTGCCCTTGGATGCTGCGTTTAGTTCCGCTTCTCATCCAGTTGCTACAGAAACATCGCGTAATAGTAGAGACCCTTCCGTTCGTACAGTGCCAAGTAAGTCAAGCAGCGGCATAAGCTAAGCCACACGTGATTTCAGCGAGCGTGTTAAATCCCAAGGTTTAAAACGCTTTATCGCACACGATTTCAAAACGGGGCCTTGTTTTAGCCGTTTAACTCCTATTTTAAAAAGAGGGTGCGCGGTACACCGCCCATCCTTTGCCGATGCCAAGACTTTCTACGCCAGAGGGTGCCGGAAGAGTCATGTCAGGACACAAACAGCTAGCAGCTGTCCGTCCCTCACTCCTACTCCAAACTCTTCTGTAGCCTATTAGCTACGTTTGCGTCACATGGACGAGTGTCAACAGGGGGGAAGTTGGCCGACGACGTCTTTATTTAGTGTTTTAATGTGAATTGCTTTTACTTTCTTTAAAAAAGTTAAATAAATAGGCCTACACCCGCTTTCAAGCGCAGGACAAAGACAGGCAGGGGTATCTTCTATCTATGTTGGTGCTGTGGAATGGAACAAACTGCCTCTCTCCATAAAAGAAGTTGAAAGTGCAAGGGTTATTTAGCGATCTTCATGTATAAGCTATGTGTCCCAGGATGTAATATGTGTGGATGTATTCCTATCGCTTCGGTTCCATCGAGAACTCATGATGTATTGTATTACTATTGTACTATTGCACTCGTATTCGATAATATCATTGCTCAAAGCACTCTAAACAGATGCCTGTCTCCACTTGGACTCTTGGTGCAGCAGGGATAACGATGGAAATAAGTCTTGGACTTTTCGTTTTATCCCTGACAATGCAGACACGTACTGTGTGTTCTTTTATACTTATGGATTGCCTTTGTCAATAAATGAAATCAAATTTAAAAAATCAGTTATCCGAATAAATCCTCATCAAATACTCACCATACAAGCCAATGCAGAAGGTTTAGATGGAGAAAGTAGTTTGTATTGACAAACAGTAATCGGGGTGGAAAATCCAGGTTCAGAAAGTATAAGTCCTCTTCAGTATTTTGTTTGAATGATCTGGATTTGCAAATTAGCACAATTCACCAGCCAGGAGGACTAATGAGTCCAGAATCCGTTCACGGGTGGAAGAAACACATGGCAACTGTTTCTGGTTTCTGACCCATGGACTTTCCACCTCTGACTGTAGTGACTGTTTTGCGTAAAAATGGTCATGTGAGGTCAGATTTATCTACTGTTAGGACTTGGTTAGGATTATGCAAGGATAAAGAAGTTTTGTTTTGTGTAAAACCACAGAATTGAAAGAGTGTACTTCAGGGATAATGAAATCTGGCCCTCAAATCCGACCCTGGTTTTCTTTCCTCCAGGATAATTAACTGAACAATTAGTGCTGTTTATAATTATTATTATTATTATTATTATTATTATTATTATTATTATTATTAAGAAGAAGAAGAAGAAGAAGAAGAAGAAGAAGAAGAAGAAGAAGAAGACATTTTATTTATATAGCACTTTTCATCATACAGTGATGATCTCAAAGTGCAACGACAAAACAATCAAAGTACAAAACAGCGCGGTAACATACCACCACAGATAAAACGCAGTACTCATGCTGTCAACAAACTTGGAAAAGCACACTGATAAGCAAACTGATAAAAAGTGGGTTTTAACCCCGGTCTTGAATGCCGCAAGCGATTGATCCATACGTACAGCAGGGGATGGGGCCGTTCTACAGGCGTGGTGCAGTGGAAGGGAAAGCCGGTTCACCCACAGTACGGAGCCCAGTCCTGGGCACCGCCGAGAGGCTTCGGCTGCTGGACTCTCGGTGAGGTCGTTTCCAGGGAATGAAGTTCTGGGGACTGAATTTCAACTGATCGTCATATAGATTTACTGTCAACAGATGGCGCTAAAGTTCGCTTTCTAAATTTTTTCGCGAAGCAACTTGCTTGACTGGGTGTTGTCAGTGACTTGTCAGTAACTTGTCACAACTTGTCACTGAACTTCGGAATATTTGATGTATTATATCAGTATGAGTTATTGTTTCTTTTTATCTATGTTTTTTTTGTAGTGTGTAATTTGCCAAAGCAACAAATGTGGCCATTTTAATTGCTGATATAAAAACACACCTCAGACTCAATAGGATATGACCCTATTTAGTTGAAGACAGACATTTTATTATTATAATCCTTGGCAGACCGATTCAGGCCCTGCAAGTGTTTAATGGTACAGATGAAATAGAAGAAAACGAGTCTTTAATCAACAATGAAGAACACGTGTGAATGAAAGGTACACAGCTGCATGCATCATTGGATTAAATCTTAAATTGAGTTGAGTCCCTTTAGGACAGGGGTCCTGAGGGCCGCAGGGTGTGCTGGCTTTCGTTGTTACTTGGCATTCATTGATGAAATGAAAGCCGTTGATTACACAGTTAACTCACCTCACCTGGTTTCTTGGGTCTGAATCGGTTGCTTATTTTAAGGTGGAGACGAAAGCCACCACACCCTGCGGCTCTCCAGGACCAGGGTTGCCGACCCCTGCTTTAGGAGATTGTCAGAATATAAATGAAAGCCTTAGTAGCCCTATTTTATTTTATTTTATTTTATTTTATTTTATTTTATTGTATTTTATTAACTATCCCTGACCGTCACACAGTAGCCTTTGTGTTCGAGCAACTCATCAATTATAGAAACATAATTCATTTAATACATTTTACTGCCATTCTGGCTGGTGGAACTCTTCGGTTGTGTCCGTAAAAATACTGGTTGAATGCATTTGTTGCCGTGATTCGACTGCCTCTTTCCCCCCGCTGTGTTATATGGCAGTTTAGAGAGTCGTATACACAGCCATCACGGCTAAATTTGTACAACGCAAATGATTATTGTCCTTGTAACAATGCTGTGGTCACTGCATCGTGTGAAGCTAATTTAACACGCAGCTGCGTTTCGTGAGCTCTGTGTATTCCGATGCGCTGCGCGTAAAGACCCGTCCGCTTATCAACATGGAAAAACACCAGGGTAGTTCCTTAAATAGCTGCCGCTCCAATTCGGTATTGCCACGGGAATGGCATCCGCTTCGTTTGACGTCTGCTGTCCTGGTTCTTGGCCAGCCTCACTGCGAATTCTGACAGCGTACCTTTGAAATGCGTCTCTAGCATGCTATCAGGTGGTTGTAAGACTAACAGCAGTTACATCTTTTTGGTTCCCAGTTTGGCCGAAATCAGCTGTTACACATTGGTGCAATCATGAATTTGATACTTGTAAGTCAGGTAATACAATGTTCCCTCCACTGGATTCCTGTATTAAAACATTTTAATTGTTTTGATCTTGGGTGTGTCAGTCTCTCACGAGGGTGTATTCTAACATCTCACAACCTTTCATTCACCTGTGGAATATCGGCCTGTTGAGAAGTTTAAATGATTCATATTCATATTCCAGTCGCACATAAGGTTATGGAAAATGTGTATGCGTTTCTTTTCAGGTTATTTCAATATTTAATACATTCTGAAAGATGATCAGCAGTGATTGAGGTTGTGTCTTGGTCACAAATATATATATATTTTTATGAGATCACCACCATATATATATATATATATATATATATATATATATATGGTGGTGATCTCATAAAAAAAATATATATATATATACATAACCACACCTGCAGAAACATATACTCATGACCACACAAACACATGCACACACAAGCACTCAGGCAGACTCACACTCCTGCATGCACACCCTGGTGTAAAATCCAGCAATGACCAGCTTGAAATACCAGCTACCAGCTGTTTCAAAACCTAGCTTGGGCTTTTTTTTTTCTCAGCAAGGCACACACATATGCACACACACACCTACACACAAACACTCTCTCTCTCTCTCTCTCTCTCTCTCTCTCACACACACACACACACACACACACACACACTCTCACACACTCACACACAATCACACACACACACATACACACACTCACACTCACACACACTCACACACACACACTCTCTCTCTCACACACACACAGTCACACACACACACTCTCTCTCTCTGTCGCACACACACACACACACACTCACACACACACACACACACACACACAGTCACACACACACACTCACACTCACACTCTCTCTCTCTCTCTCTCTCTCACACACACACACTCTCACACACACACACACATACACACACACACACACTCTCTCTCTCTCTCTCTCTCACACACACACACACACACATACACACACTCACACTCACACACACTCACACACACAGACACACACACACACCTACGCACAAACACACACACACACTCTCACACACACACTCACACACACACACACACAGTCACACACACACACACACACACACACAGTCACACACACACACACACACACACAGTCACACACACACACACTCACACACACTCACACACACACACTCCTATCAGCCATACCAGAGGATAAGACTCTTCCCCACCCTGCCCCGGAGCAGAGCCGTAGTTTGGATAAGCTGAAAGCTCGTCGGTCTGCTTTAGCTGGATTGCTTTCAGGGGCAGCCAGGCAGCTAAACGCCTGTATGGAAGTAAAAAAAAAAAAACCTGGGTCCACCCTTCAGTGACATCATATGTTTAACAGCCCAGTCCCGGCCCATTGTCCCGCTGTGGCCCTCCCGCTGTCCCAGGACGATCTATTCTCCCAGTGGATTTACTGGGGACAAGTTTGGGTGGGGAAGGTGGAAGGGGGAAGGGGGAAGGGGTCCTCCCTTTGATTAAGCTTATCGTCGCTCTGGATAAGAGCGTCTGCCAAATGCCAATAATGTAATTAAGCAATAGCCGTCCGGTCCCTCGAACCGACCGCCACTTGATCTCCTTTTGCCTCGAAGAGTGCCGGATGTGTGGTCGTCCCCCTCCGTCCCCCGTCCCCCGTCCCCCGTCCCCCGTCCCCCGTCCCCCGTCCCCCATCCCATCCCATCCCATCCCATCCCAAAACCCCCCGCCCTCCCCAAGCGCCATTCACTCCGCCCCGGAGACAACATAAATCTGACTGCCTGGCCATCTGGGTTTGGGAGTGACTCTGTTTCAATTCAGTCAGGCTCAGAAACTCAAATCTTCAGCTCAACTCACGCAATTCATAACGTTTCATAATGAGGATTTTTTAAAGCTAATTTAAATCCCTAAGAATTTCCTGAATTCAGATTTAGGATTGACCTCCGTTGCTGACCCTCCTTGGCCTGATCGTACGTCACGTTTTCAGTTCCTGTGAGCCCCACCGTTGTGTGTATTTACAGTCAAAAAGCAGCAATGGATTGTGGGATGGGGGGTGTGTGTTTCGTTTGAGGGACGCTTGTAATGTCGTTACCCTACCGTTACAAAGCCCCAAGGTCATCGGCGTTCACATCGCATCTGCCGGGAGAAGTCCATCGCCTCGGTGGCGTGGAGGGGGTTGAATTAATCAATGCCACCCCCCCCCCCCCCTCCTGTCTCCCCTCAGCGCAGTGCTGCCGGGACTCCTCCGCACACAGTCTTTGTTTTATAGGAGCGAGCGTTTAGTTTAAGCCTCGCTTTTCCTCTCTGCGTTTTCAGCCCCCCGCACGTGCCTGAACGTCTGGACCGGACCGCGGCGAGACGAATTTGTCGCCGATGGATTTTCACCCCTTTGTGCATAAATGCAGGAGCTCCATGAATATTTATGCAGGTATTTGCAGAAAATCGCGCACAGAACCTCCCTCCCCGAAATCCCTTCGCAATTTCCGCGGGTTATGCAGGAAATATTGATGTGCTTTCTCAGCTGGGGGCGGGGGGGGGTCACTGAGACTTAAGAGGCTGTACATATTGCTTATGCTGGCCCAACCACCCTCTGGGACCTGCATATTGAATCAGACGGTTACACACAAACACACAAAGAAATAACCCTAAGGGGTTCAATTACAATGCAAAAAATATATATAAGAATTTTAAACGGACATTTGCCACTTGACTGTTTATGTCTTGTTCAGCGATGTCAGACTTTAACACAACGTTAATTTACAGCAAGGCCTTCTCTTCAACCGCTCTGAGAACAGAGACTAAGAGAGAAAAAGAACAGGCCTCTCTCTCTATCCATTCATCTTCAAAGTCTTCCCCAGCCTGTGCTAGCTCTCCTGTAGTACTGTGTGGCATCCAGAGTGTGAAACTGACACTGGCCCGCAGGCTACACCTGCAATGCACATAGTATGGGCGTGGCATGGCTGTCAGTCAAGAGGCACAACCACCAATCAAAATTGAGGCGGGGGAATTCAGCATTTCCAGATGAATCCAAGACAATGAAAAAGATTCCTCCAGACCTAAAATCTTACAACAACAAAAACCCCTCCCATTTTTGGACTTCCCTGGTGTAAAAATCCAACTATGACCAGCTTGAAATTACCAGCTACCAGCCGTTTCAAAATACAGCCAGAGCTGGTCAAACCGTGTTGAGTGTAGAGCTGGCCCAAGATGGTCTGAAGCAGCAACAGAACCGAGCATGAGCTGTTCTGTTCATTCAGCCCCATTAGCTTCAGCCACATGATTTGTAAAGAGAAAATAATAATAATGTACTGTTACTCGCCACCGAACAAAGCCATATTATTCCCCACCAACAAGCGGACCTCTGTCATGTTTTCCCTGACTGTGCGACCGAATGAAACGGGCGGCCTGTTCCCACATCCCCCCCGCCCCCTTCTCCTGAAAAATCCATCGCACGTCGAACGCTCAGCGGGCAGAGTCGGCCAGGCCTCGTTCACGGCTCATCACGTTCATTCAAACTCCGTTTATCGCCCAGGAAAAACGGGCAGCGCTATCATCACACGTCGCCTCGATTCATCGCCCTCTCCGTTACGCGGCCGGCCCCTGACCGCTTCACGGAGCCAGTGCTGCCATCGCGTAGGCCCCAAACCCCCCCCCCCCCCGCCCCCCTCCTCGGCAGCACTCAGGCGAGTTTGGGAGGTACGTCGTTTCTACCGCGCCTCTAATTTCACCTTTAACCCTGACCCACATAACAGCTGAAGTTAACGTGTCCGTTCAACCTCAGCCTATTGAAAACACACACACACACAGAGACCCATTATACGGAAAAGAAATCGGCACTTTTTTCCACTTCGTATTCCCATCTCTAATTATCCTCTTCTGCCTGAATTATTCCTTCACGTTCCTGCCCGGACGCCGAGCTGAAGCTGAGGGAGGCAGATTCACCGAAGCTGAGCTTCGGCAGTTTCAGAGGAAGGCCGGCCTTGAGCAGGGTTGGTAAAAGGCTTGTCGCGGAATGGCGGAATCACAGGCTGGAGTGGCCTGTATCAACCCCCCTGTCCGTGCAGCAAAGGCAGCCAATCAGGAGAGCTCCTGGCAACGGCTAATGATACACCAAAATGGCCGCTCTGGACCTCCGTACTGAACTCAATGGCTGTTCAGTGCCTTAATGCTGAACTCTATCGAGAGTGTGAAACAGACCGGTGTTGGCGATAAGCCCCAATACGTGGGTAAAGGCGATAGTCTCCCAGCCCTGGTTCCTGATATACCGCTCGACTGCAAAACAGCAGAGTAGCAATCATGATAGATTAAAGCCACTATGCTCCATTAATTATGGAATGCATTTTTTTCTGCCTTGACGTGGTTTGTGATTACGGCGGATATTCATGAAACATGAATGGAAAAAGTGGTTTTGAATTGAAGCCAATCGTAAAACGATACGTGCCCGCAACCATGCTATTTACATCCTTAATATGGGTCTTTCAGCGCACTTGTCCCTGGTTATGGGTATGCACTTTGTTATACGTCTCAACTCATCTTTGGGTTTTGTGTCAAGGGAGGTTATTCCGTTAAAAAAATTCCTCTCCCTCTGATTTCAGAAGAGAGGTACAGGAATTCCTTCAGAAATCCATTCTATGCTTCAGGAAATTGCATTTCCTTTGCCGGAGCTGTTCTGCTGGTGTCTGAGTGCAGGAGAATTGTTTTGAGCTCGACGTGAATCGTCTGTGGTATGCGCGTGGGGACCACAACAAAGCCACTCCCTGCCTCTGACACCGGAGGAAAACTTTGTATTGGTCAGCCCTGGCTCCTCGTTTCAGCCGAGGGTCGAGGGTCGTTAATCAGTCGATTCTGAGGGAGGGACATGTCACTGAAGCATCCCGCTTTCAGGGGTCGAATGATGTCCTCTTCAAAAAAAATGGATCCTTATTTAAAAGTAACAGGGAATTATGTTCTCTGACTAGATTCACTCAGATTGAAATTGAGTTTAATTAAATATATTTATGTACAGTATAAGTGTGCGTTGTGTGTGTGTGTGTGTGTGTGTGTGTGTGTGTGTGTGTGTGTGGTGAAAGAATGATACACACATATAAAATCGGTGTTCTGCCATCCTCGGTGTCTGAACTTCTATTGCTGTCTGACTGTGAGGTCAGTGTACGACCACAGACCACACCGACCAGTTACTGACAGTCCTCATCACTGTTGCTCCCAGTGTGTGTCTGTATGCCTGTGTGTGTGTATCAGTGTTTGTGAGTGTGTGTGTCTGTATGTGTGTGTGTGTATCAGTGTTTGTGAGTGTGTGTGTCTGTGTGCGTGTGTCTGTGTGTGTGTGTGTGTGTCTGTGTGCGCGTGCATGTGTCTCTGTGTGTCTGTGTCTGTGTGTGCGTGCATGTGTGTGCGTGTGTGTGTGTGTGTGTGTGTGTGTGTGTGTCTGTGTCTGTGTGCAAGCGTTCCCAGTGTCCATGATGCTACCAGGCTCTATGGTACTAATGAATTATTTACTTAGTGATGTGTGACCACAGACATTGTGTATGAGTGTCACACAGGGCATTGGTACTGGGGTGCAGAGTGGGGGAGGGACATAAAAAGTGACGGAGACAGGGAGAGAGGTAAAAGAGGAAAAGAAGAGGGTGGGGGACAAGAAGAGAGAGGGAACAGGAGGAAAGGAAAGTGTGTGTGAAGGAAAGAGGGAGGGTGGGAGCGAGAGAGAGTGAGGTGGAGAGAAAGGGGGAGCTCCAGCTGGCTGAAACTCATTTTCACACAAGAACAGAGACGGATTTTTTTGCGATAGCTCTGCTGAGCAGAGGGAATTTTGTCTCTGGTTCTTCCATATTCTGGGTTGGGTGAGTACCCTTGTTTTCCTTCTCATTGCCAAGGATGTGTGTGTGTGTGTGTGTGTGTGTGGGGGGGGGGGGTAACTTGGTGGGCGTCCTTTTCCCTGCGGTCTGAGACAAACATCGGTAGAGAACGAAGGAGAGAGAGAGAGAGAGAGAGAGAGAGAGAGAGAGAGAGAGAGACCACCAGCGCACGACAGGGTGCCGACAGCGCCGCATCGTCGGGAGCCAAGCGAACCCCACAGCCTGCAGAGAACGAGGGTAAAGCCGGATTCTGAAATGACCGCGTAAGTGTGTAACGTCGGTGTCCAGGTCGCCTTGTGTGCCATTGTCGGTTGGTGGGCAGTTGGCTCTGTTCATTTGCAGCGGTTTGTGCCACTTTTGAGCGTACGTGTCTCGCGGGGAGCTAATCCAATTGAACGCAACGCGCGGGGAAGGTAAATAGAGGTAATGGGTAGGACGACGTTCATTAAACACGGGGAATGGGGAGTGAAATGCGAAACGTTTTGCGGTCGCTGCCAGATTGTTGGTTTTGAGTGATGCGATATCTATCTTACATATTCCCCTTGAGAAACGGGCTTCGCTTGATTCATAAGCAATGTGAACATGTACACGTGAGCCTCCACCGTTCATTAGTCATGCGAAACTACGATTTAGCGTCAGACTTAACCAAATGACGAAACCGTCTATTTAAATGCACAATTCTCAGAGGACGTTTTGTAGATCGATATGGCTGAATTAAAACGCATACGCCGTGTGGATAAGATGGGTAAACCGGGACAGCGTTGATCAATAGTTCAGCTGGTATCTAAAGCCATCTTGATAGAGTTAAAATTAATCCATACCCTCTTCAATCGAAATGTGACCAGCTGTTCTGAACCTATGAACCCCCAGTCGCTGTTTTAGCATGTCTGACACATGACTGATGGTGTGAAAAATGAGAACAAGTCAACATCTCAACTGTAAGTCAACAACACCTGATCTAGCGTGGGTGCCGTTAACATAGCCTAAATGCTATAGCAGTATCTAACATATGAGACCACAGGAATGCCATTTCGGGTCTCTTTAATTGAATTAGTAAAATAGCATCCCTGGGCTACGGCAGAATTTACAACCTGGTTTAAGTATTCGGTTTAAGTATCGATCTCCATCAATTATGTCAAACGTCAGCAACCTTTTTCGTGTGGATATTAATAAATGAATACATTTGTTCGTATAGGCCTCTATGTATCTTGGCATTTTCAGTGTTTTTTTTTGAAAATGAAGGTTTCAATTCATCGTTGCAATGCGAATGGTTAAATGTCGCAAGTGCCAGCGTTAATGACCTGACGGATTCACTCGAAGGATGCAAAGATTTATTCCAGTGCCTTTGCTTCCATTTTTCATCGTTCGAGGGGTCATAAATACCACTGTAATTGAACACTTGACGGCACAGGCGCGCAAGTGCGCGCATAAAACAATATTGACTGAAATGCGTCAGTGTGTTTAAAAACAGATAGTAAATATCTGTTTATTATCCAAATTGCCAACGTAAATCAATGCCAAGAGATAAGTGCCTTGTGTCTACCTTGAATTTATGAATACATTTGAACTTTCTGCTGTCTTCCAAATTAGCTCTGGCAGACCATAGTCAGACATAGGTCTGGTGGTCAAGTGTCCAGTGGATCGTCCATATTATGATTAGAAATACTGGTTTATATATTCCATTGCTTAACGAGCAATTGCATAATTTAGTCAATATCTAACCGTTTGCGACTGCGTCTGGGAAGATTGGCGTCACTAATTAAATATAAAACATTGTGATGAATCTGCAAAGACGACTATTTCCGATAGTAATTTCCCCACATGGGAGATATAATCATATAATATGATTCGCTCAGTTCAGCCGACAGCCAACGAAAACGTCTGTGACAGAAGCTCCAGACACTACGAATCCAGCAATAAAGCGACTGGCTTCCCCGCAGACTGTTTACCGTTCCCAGGCAACGGGCTGGGCGGAAGCACCTGCACGTGTCTGTGGTTTTATGGTAAATCCTCTAATGAAAGAATATCTCCCCGAGGAGTTGAACTACAGAGCCTTTGTGCGGTGGGGGGTGGGGTGGGTCGTTTAACGCTAACATCCAGCAGTATGTGGTTGCTGGAGCTCTAATTACACCGACAATCATTGTCTGACAGGATAACAAATAGTACCTTGAACCGACAGAATGAAGGCCGCTCCGCGGGCCACTGCAGTGCTAAATGCCGAGAGCGTATGGACCCACCGCAGCTACCGTAGCCCCCTGCACATTTGCCAATTCAGAGGACACATGCTGGCCAAAATGGCATATTAAAATAGATAAAAATCCAGAAAGTCTGAAAGCTACACTCTGCAACACACTGCCTTTCATGTACCGCAGTAAAAAAAAAAAAAAAAAAGGTCTGGGAACTGAACTGGTATACAAGGCAGTAATTAGTACTAACAAGTAAACAGTGTGTGCTATGAATAGTGTGTGTGCATATTGCATAATAATGCAATAATAATCCCAGACAAACAATCTATATCAAATGTACACTGACAGGGGGGAGTCTGCTGAAATCTTTAGCTCCAGAACGTCTAACTATCTCTGACTGAAGGCTCGAGGTCTGCCAAAAAATTGAATGAAAGGCCAGACAAGACATCACTTTCCCTCAGACATATACACGCTGGCAGGGCCTGTTAGCTTGTGAACATGAAAACAACCGACCCTCCAGGGAAGCTATTTTGTTGGTTGTACCAGACAGGCAGGAAGGAAAGACGCCTTAACAAGCTTGGCTTTAAGGGTTTACCTTCCTTGGGATTTGCGGTCTCGCGGACTGACCGCCATGACATCGAGTGTCCGTGCGTTCCCCGTTCCTGCCCAAAACGGTCAGGAACGACCATTCTGAAATATAAACAAATGACAAAATCAGCAGGCCTGACTTTCACCTTAACAAGCTCCAGAGACCGTTAAAGTTCAGAAGAAGAAAAAAAAAAAACAGACAAATAAATCAATAACCTGGCAACCGTAACTTACTTGGTAAGTCGACAAAATGTCCGCCGTGCACATGCAAGTTCTGACAGGGCCCCTCACTCTCCTGTCAATGGCCCCACAACCCGTGACTGTTAATCATCAGCCTCCATTAAGAGTTTAAACATTAACTCACCATTTTATGACATTGGGGCGACATTGGCTCGGGCGGTAAGAGCAGTCGGTTCGATCCCGCCCTGGGTGTGTCAAAGTGTCCCTGAGCAAGACACTTAACCCCCAAATTTCTCCTGACGAGCTACTTGGTGCCTTGCATGGCAGCCAATCGCCATTGGTGTGTGAGTGTATGAATGGGTGAATGAGAAGCATCAACCGTATCTGTAATATATATATATCTATTCAAAAGCTTGAGAGCTCATTCAGTTGCTAATTACTAGAATCAGATATGTACAGTAGGTCTCCAGGAACAGGGTCAGACCTGCCTAAAGACGCCGACTTCCAACGGCTGCTGGACCTGCCTTTCGTAAAAAAGGCTACGGAATCCAGTGAACTGAATTAACATGGAGTCTCAGTCACTGAGTCTCCATATCAGTCCCTGACCGGAAACTCAGTGACAGATCTTACCGCTTCTGTACCGGAAACTCAGTGACAGATCTTACCGCTTCTGTACCGGAAACTCAGTGACAGATCTTACCGTTTCTGTACCGGAAACTCAGTGACAGATCTTACCGCTTCTGTACCGGAAACTCAGTGACAGATCTTACCGCTTCTGTACTGGAAACTCAGTGACAGATCTTACCGCTTCTGTACTGGAAACTCAGTGACAGATCTTACCGCTTCTGTACTGGAAACTCAGTGACAGATCTTACCGCTTCTGTACTGGAAACTCAGTGACAGATCTTACCGCTTCTGTACTGGAAACGCAGACACGCCGCGTAATGAAGTTCGCCGAGGCGGCTCGCGGAGAAATGAGAGATCGGATCTCGCGCGAGACGGTTTTCGAGAAGAATTGAGGTCAGGCGATTCATTACCGGCTCCTGACTCGAGTGTAGGTTATGGCTCCGAAAGACACGGACCGGCCCAGGGGAGCAGCCTGAAGCAACTGCCTGTCTGCAAATTGCTTTAATGCCTATCAGTCTCCACACAGGGCGGAGAGGAGGAAACACGCAGCGGACCTCGGCAAATCAGTTTCGGGTTTGGATTTGGAGGGGAGAGATTGCGAGGGGGGTTACGAGGCCGACAGTGGGAAAAGCAAACAAGTTGCTCCCTGAATGGATTTAGCTTTGTTTGTCGACCCACTCGATCTAGAATGACCTCACGCGTTTTTTCCACATCCAAGTCGGGGCTTGTCCTTTTGTGTGGGTCGGCCATTTTCTTTACTGCTAATCTCCTTCGTGGATTGAACATATACATTCAAGCGATTTCAGGACTTTTACGTTGATTTAAAACAACAGTTCAGCTCATTAATGTGAGGTTGTATTTTTTGGGGGGTTTTACAGGCAGTAATTTCCTTCAGTAGTCAATTGGTCACACTTTCACGAATGAAGTATTGTTGTTTGAACCCAACTGCGTGTCGATTAATAGATGAAAAAGCACGCGTCCTGCACAACAGGAAATGCAATAGCGGGCGTTGTCAAAAAAATGAGCGAGCTAGCCATTGGAGAGACTGTAATTGCTTAGCGAGGCCTTTTTTAATAAAACAGAATATTCATAGTTCGCAACACACAGAGCTACTTTGCCGTAATGTTGCCTTGGAGGATGGCTAATTGTAAAAGGCTCATTTGAGCCGGATATCAATTCACATCTCATTACACATCCAAAATTCAGTTAGAGTGAAAACAAGGACTCACAGACAGGGACTGCACAAAGTCAGCTTTTGCCGATCTGTTCTGTTCTGTACGCCTTTCATAACCCACGCGATACCTACTCGCTGAACAGCGTATGATGTGGAAATGTTGGCCCGATGGAGATTTAAAATGAAGGCTATGGAACGGATGAAACGACATGGCTCAGGCAGTAAGAGCAGTCGTCTGGCAGTTGGAGGGTTGCCGGTTCGATCCTCCGCCCGGGCTGTGTCGAAGTGTCCCTGAGCAAGACACCCAACCCCCAAATGCTCCTGACGAGCTGGTCAGCGCCTTGCATGGCAGCCAACCGCCGTCGGTGTGTGAGTGTGTGTGTGTATGAATGGGTGAATGAGAAGCATCAATTGTACAGCGCTTTGGATAAAGGCGCTATATAAATGCCAACCATTTACCATGAAACCATGCTGTCAAAACTCATGGTAATGTAGCAATTCAAGAGGAGACATTGCATTAAGTTCTCGGAGAAAGCGAGATAGCAGTATAACAATTCAAGAGGAAATAGCGAGACAAGCGCACAATGGTTCTGAGGCTTTTTGTGTCACAGGAGACGAGGAGACGCGAGATCTGTAATCTGTCCGTTTTGTGTGTGTGCTCCCTGTCTGTTGCGTTTCAGGTCGCTGAGCAGAAACAGGGGACAGACTCCCTCAGGAGGACGAGCGGGACAAGATGGCGGAGAGGGCGTGATGGACGCTTGATGCCTCGGTAGGGTCAGCATGCCGATGCACGGCTGGATGTTGGCGCTGTGTCTCTGGTGTTCAGCGCTCGGCTCCCTCACCGCCGCGCCGTCCGCGGCGGCTCGGACCGCGTCTCGGCTGACTGAGCCCGGCGGCGGGAAACCGGGGAAGGGGAGGCGGGCGGGCTCCGTGTGGCCCTTCTGGGCGGCGCCGCCGGAGGACCGGACGCCGTCCTTCCTCTCGCTGCCGTTCAGCGTGCCCTTTGACCTCTGGAGCGGCGGGGGGGCGGAGGGGCCGAGCGGGACGCGGGAGGCGCCGCCGAACGGCTCGGGTGCGGCGGACAGCGAAGGCCCCGCGACCGCGTCCTCCCGGGAGGAGCCCCTCGCTCCCACACGGACGGGGACGGTCACCGCGGAAACGACCTCTGACCCTCCGGCACCCACGGCGACGGACCCGGCCCCTGGCTCCGCGGGGAGCCGCCGCCCTCACGCGCCCGGGCTCCACGTCAGCGTGAGCGGAGCGGACGCGCAGACCCCCCCCACCGCCGCCGTCGCCGTGACAGCGACGCACAGCAGCCACGCGTCATCCCCGGCCCCACGCACGGAGGAGGAGCAGGAGGGAGGGGAGACCCACAGCTCCTCGCCTGACCCGATTACAGCGGAGGCGACGGAACCCACGTCCGCCGGGGACCGGATGACGGCCGCGGGGCCCGGGCCGGGGTCGGGGCCGGGGTCGGGGGCGGACGCGGGGGTTTCGGGAAGCGGAACGAGGGCTGCGGAAGGGCGGACGGAAGCGGAGGCGACCGCGGGCGACGGCGCCGGGGACTTCGAGGACGTGGCGTGGAGGCCGACCCCGACGGAGCCGTCCCTCAGCGCCGCGCCGCCGGCACGAGGTGAGAGACGCCAATCAAACCCGCGCTGCAGCGCACGCCGCGGCGTGAGGGCGGAGCCTGAGATTTACACCACTATTACCGCCTATCTAAACCCACAAAATGACAGGAAATACGGCCTACTTGCTATGCCTCTGTGTGTGTGTGTGTGTGTGTGTGTGTGTGTCTGTATGTGTGTGTGTGTGTGTGTGTGTGTTTGTCTGTGTGTGTGTGAGAGTGTGTGTGAGTGTGTGTGTGTGTGTGTGTGTGTGTCAGTAATGGGGGGCAGGGAGGGCTAATATAACTTATGTCCTTGTTGACATTGAAGGGACACACACACACCACCACCCCTCCCCCCTCTCCCTACCCCCCCCAAGTCATACCGTGGGGCCGGATCGTCTGGCTGATGTCTGTATTTACAAAGAGCCGGGGGGGGGGTGGGGGGTCATTCTGATGCAGAAACAGGAGAGGCGTCAAAGGACACATTTCACTGAATCAACATAAATCTCCGTCCCTGTCTCCCGATTCATCGTATCCTCTCCACCCCCAACACACCCATGAGCTTTCACTCTCTCCTATGACCACCGTGCGTTAACACACATCTCAGGACCATCGCTCATCATAAATGCTGTGCGTTCAGGGCATTGTGGGATGTACAGGACAGGATAACCATCGCTGGAGTCCAAAGAAAGATTCAAATGGTCTTGTCTGAGCAGCCTGCATTCCATATAAGCACTTACACAAGCGGGATGATTAGCATTGAGCCTAGGGATTTAAAACGATGAATTCAAAAACGTAACATCGCAAAAAAAAAAACCCAGTTCTTCGTCTGCGGCGGTTAGCTTCCGCCCCGGACGCCACGCGCTAAACGAGGGGACGGATCGCGGCGACCGGTTTCGCAGGATTGGAAACAAAATGGCAGAAATCCGTATGCGGGGCGTGATTATGTTAACGCCGGAGGAGGGGTCCTGCGGGGGGTTTTCGGGGGGCTGCGGTCGGCGGGCCTCGCTCCCGCTCCCCACGGCTCTCGCTGCGGCGAAGGAGGAGATCAGTATTCCGCCCGCGACCACGGTCACAGCGCAGATGCTGAGCACGCTGCTATCAGACTGCAGCTCTCTCCCTCTCTCTCTCTGTCTCTCTCTCTCTCCCTCTGCCTCTCTCTCTCCCTCTCTCTCTCCCTCTGCCTCTCTCCCTCTCTCTCTGTCTCTCTCTCTCTCTCCCTCTCCCTCCCTCTCTCTCTCCCTCTGCCTCTCTCCCTCTCTCTCCCTCTCTCTCTCTGTCTCTCTCTCTCTCTCCCTCTCTCGCTCTCCCTCCCTCTTTCCCTCCCTCTCTCTCCCTCCCTCTCTCTCTCTCCCTCTCTCTCCCTCTCTCTCTCTCTCTCAAACCGCATCGCGACCTCCCCCCCTCCCTCCTCCTTCTCCTCCTCCCTTCTCCCCCTTCCCTTCCCTCCGCAAACACAGCCACATTCCCACACACGTTTTCGGGGGCAGAGAGGAGGCAACGTTTCCGCACGAGAGCGGGGCGAGGGAACCGTTTTAGTGAAGACGGGGGGGAGCGCGCCGAATGAAAGACTTCACCTCCATTTTGTGTCAATCTGCGCAAATCCTGCAGTTTTGGACCGAGTGCCATTCTGACATCACAAGCTGCAGCGGATTTTTACAACAGTGCAGGCAGGAAGACAGGAAGAGAGCCTACAGAGGTATTATTTGCAGAAAATATGGCCCCAGCAATATGTCCACGGAGCCTACATGCCACATGATTTTTCTTCAGTAGAAACCATCCCTGCTGAAAAAAACAGCTCAAGCTAGGTTTTGAAACAGCTCGTAGCTGGTTGAATGGTCGGTTCAGACCAGCTCCATACTCAACATGGTTTGACCAGCTGAAGCTATGTCTTTAAACAGCTGGTAGCTGGTTGACCAGTTCAGACCAGTTCCACACTCAACATGGCTTGACCAGCTCCAGCTATGTTTTGAAAACAGCAGGTAGCTGGTATTTCAAGCTGGTCATAGCTAGATTTTCCACCAGGGATGCACTTGGTCTTCAGGTACCATTAGCCCTGTTGATAAATTGAAATTAAGGATTTGGAAGCACTCAATGTGCAACTCATCGTTTTTCAGGCAATGGGTGTCAATCGACTTCAATCGACTTCAATTACTGGTGATGAGCGTTTTCGGGGCCTTAAAATTCAAGCAATGGCCTCCTGGCATGCGAGAATCAATGTATGGACGGGTGCTCCTTGCAGACGGCCCGTTCAGCTGAATAACATTAACAGTAGCCGGTCTCTGAGACAGAAAGCTGCTTCGGGGTATAGCAGCACGACTGTGATGTAAATACCGCGTATCCAGCGGACCGTGTCGTCATTTGACGGGTGGACGCAATTAAGGCTCGCTCAGTCGCATTAGAGATATTGACGGTGATATTAAGCGGTGTGGGCGTGAGTAAAAACGCGAGCCTTTTTTTTTTCGAAAACGTGTTTGTTTTACCTGCGAACGCCGCGGGTTATGACAGTTGTGCTGCGGACTTAATTGTTCGTTTTTTTTCAAAGATTATTTTACGTTCGCTTCGCCGCGACTCCTTCTCTCGAACACGTCCGGCCCGACGGAGAGGCAACCGCGGTAATTGGGAGCTCTGCTGCCGCCACGTAGCCATGGTAACCCTAATTGGCGCTCTACTGAGGAAGGACAGGGACTGGAGGTAGCCACGCCAGAGTGCCGCGTGGAATATGAATGAACGCGGGGTTGGGGGCGAGAGATTCGCCGCGTTACTGACCCGCGATCTGGTTCACTATTCAGAGCGCATCATTTATTAAAATGCAGATGATGAATGAGCCGCTAAAATACTGCCGACACAACCCACCGGACAGTCTACACAAAGCCACTTTGAGACCTTTCAGATGTCTTGGCAGAGGACACCCCTGGTGTAAAATCCAGCTACGACCGGCTTGAAATGACCAGCTACCAGCTGTTTCAAACCCCAGCTTCAGCTGGTCGAACCACGTTAAGTATGGAGCTGGTCTGAACTGGTCAACCGGCTACCAGCTGTTTCAAAACCTAGCTTGAGCTGGTCAACCTGTGTTGAGTGTGGAGCTGGTCTGAACTGGTCAACCAGCTACCAACTGTTTCGAAACCTGGCTTGAGTTGTTTTTCTCAGCAGGGCACACTTAAAACCACAGCCCAGTATGAAATATTCTTCACCAAAGCTAAACGCATGAACAGCAACAGCAGGTAATGATCAATCACAAAGGCCTCTTAAGTTATCCTGACCAGCCGCCTGCAGAGTGAATCCCAGCCAAAAACGTTCCCACAATGTTACTGGAATGTTCTGTCAATGTTGTAACAGTGTCACAACATGGCAACGACATTTTGGGTTAGCTGGCAAATGCTAGTCAAGTGATGCGTCTCTTAGAAGCATGTAAACAAACAGCCAATAGAATGGCAGTGCTAAATGCTATGCTAAATCATAAACGCTACGTAAACGGCAAGCTAAATCTCCACATTGGCAGATTGGGGCCTTTGCGTTTTTTTTGTCATTGCAGGAGCGCAGATGCCGTCCCCCCAAGATTAGAAATTGATTTATCGGCTTACTTCCCAAGAGCCTTTCAGTTGAGC
The DNA here is from genome assembly GCF_963514075.1 of Conger conger. NCBI lineage: Eukaryota > Metazoa > Chordata > Actinopteri > Anguilliformes > Congridae > Conger > Conger conger. Next base: position 18,080,939 of record NC_083778.1, read on the forward strand.
CTGTTAGCTGATTGTACGTGTAATTGAATTTGATAGATAAAAATTGACGGATGTACCTTGTACCCTTCTGTGCCCCCTTAACGGATTTCGACTCATGAGCCAGACCTTTTCACTAAAACAGCTGGACTGTCAGGAAGATTATAAGCCCCACTTTTAAAGGATAATATATCCCCTCTCTCTTGCTCTCTTTTAGCCTCTGTCCCTGTCTGCCTCTCTCCCTCCTTTGCAAAACTTTATTGTTTTGGATTCAAATACTTTTCTGTGCCCAATTGATCTTGCCTGGTGCATTTTAGCCAACCGAGAGGACCAGAAGGTGGGGTTTGCACTTTTTGAGAGTATTTCATTGGATTGGTTCCAACACACCAGACAAGCTCTGTAAAGCGCAAAAACAAGTACATATTTTGACCCGGTCTGTGATAAACTCACTGTACTGTGAGAGAGGGGAAGAGAGAGAGAGGGAGGGAGGGAGAGAGAGTGAGAGAGGGAGAGAGGGAGGGAGAGAGGGGGACAGAGAGAGAGAAAGAGAGAGAGGGGGAGGGAGAGAGGGGGGGGGTTCATCCCCGAGAAATGCATCATCCTTTCCTCCGCTGCTACCTCTTCTCCTATCCAGAAGTATTTGAGTATTGGCATGCATCCAGAAAGAGACAGAGAGGGAGAGAGAGCAGGGAGTAGATGAGAGAGAAGGAGAGAGCAGGGAGTGGGTGAGTAACAGTGTGTGCGAGAAAGAGAGAGAGCAGTGAGTGAGAGACAGTGTGTGTAAGAGAGAGAGAGACCGAGAAAGAGGGAGAGAGAGAGAGAGGAGAGAGAGACAGAGAGGGAGGAGAGACAGAGAGAGAGAAAGGAGGAGAGAGAGGGAGAGAGAGAGTAGGGAGTGCATGAGAGACATGTGAGAGAGAGAGAGAGAGAGGAGAGAGAGACCGAGAGAGAGGGAGGAGAGAGAGACAGAGAGGAGAGACAGAGAGAGAGAGGGAGGAGAGAGAGACAGAGAGGAGAGACAGAGAGACAGAGAGAGGGAGGAGAGAGAGACAGAGAGGGAGAAAGGAGGAGAGAGAGAGAGAGAGAGGGAGTGTTTTTCTGCGGTGGCGTGCAGCACTGTTAGGCCCTCGGGGCAGTGATCGGGCAGCAAACGGTCAGCAGCCAATAAACCCCCCCCGGCCCGGCGCAGTGCCGCTAATTTATATTTATGAGAGCCGGCGCAGCAGGGAGGGAGGGGGACCGGTTTCCCTGTGACACCACTTTAAACTGAGCGAGAGAGACGTCACGGCACCCCTACGTTGCCGGGACAGACGTACTGTGTGTGCGCTCCGCTTTACGCTGCCCGGTACACATACACCACAGCGGACCCCTGTCCCACCATTTTAAATGAGGAGGGAGTTCCTATAATGGTGGCCCACTATACTGTCCACGAGAGAGAAATTATAGTGTTACCTCCTGTCGGGGAAAAAATAAACAGTATTGCAGGCAAAGTGTACATCTGTACTGCTGACGCAGACGCAGTTTCCTGACAAACAGAGACAGAGACTACCTTCTACCCTGACCATAAGATAGTATAGTTGAGTGTATCCCTGTACTGACCAACAGTGATTGGGAGATGATAGTGATTGAGGCAGCCTGTAGCCTAGTGGTCCATGACTGGGCCCCGGTAGGTTGGTGGTTCAATCCCCAGTGTCGCCTCAATGAGATCTGCACAGCTGTGGGGCCCTTGAGCAAGGCCCGTAACCCCACAATGCTCCAGGGGAGGATTGTCTCCTGCATAGTCTAATCAACTGTAAGTTGCTTTGGATAAATGACACATAGTGTAATGTTGTGTATAGTGCTAGATATGAACATATAATCCTCAGGTTGAGACCTAAAACTATGATGTCATAAAAGCCCACCCAACCGAGTGCGTGTTGGCGTTTGTCGTGTTGCCACGGTTACTCGGCAGTTTTCTCCCGTGCCAGTCTGACGGCAAGCCCGCTGAACCGAACGAGAACGGGATCCGCCATTTTGATAACGTGCCCTGGCAGTTCCTCGGCAGAGGGCACGTACTCATCAACGGGAGGAATGGGTAACGAACGTCAGACTACAGACACGCACAGCCGGCGAAGTCAATAAGGCAGATCTGCCTGACAGAACTGGGTTACCGCCTCTGTTTCTGAAGTCGAGCGCGTTCTCCAGTGTGCCGAAGTGCTGCGGTTCCGTTGCTTTTAAGCTACTGGGCTCTTAACACTGACAAAAAAACAAGTCAGTGAGTATTGTAGTACTTATATTGAGACTTCAAATCTTATTTATCTTAAATAAGATAAAGACTGTGCCAATGAGGCTAGACAGTATGACTCATTTCAAGATTTGCCAATGGCATAAGAACATTTCACTTGTTAAACAAATCGTGAAATATAAATGGTAAATGCTTGGCATTTATATAGCGCCTTTATCCAAAAGCGCTGTACAATCGATGCTTCTCATTCCCCCATTCATACACACACTCACACACCAACGGCGATTGGCTGTCATGCAAGGCACCAACCAGCTCATAAAACAAGCTAATATTTTGTACTTGGGAGAAAGAAAAGTCTTACTTCTTATTACAAAACCGAAAAACAAAACACTTGTCATCCATTCTCTGTGGTGAAACTGCAGATTGCACACAATGCTGTTCATCTGAGACGGGCCGTGTTTGTCTCGGTGAAAATGTAGGAGTGACAGTTACATTACATCCATTACATTACATTACATTACATCCATTACATCACATTACATTATTGGCATTTGGCAGACGCTCTTATCCAGAGCGACGTACAGTTGATTAGACTAAGCAGGAGACAATCCTCCCCTGGAGCAATGCCGGGTTAAGGGCCTTGCTCAAGGGCCCAACGGCTGTGCAGATCTTATAGTGGCTACACCGGGATTAGAACCACCGACCTTGTGTGTCCCAGTTATTTACCTTCACCACTACGCTACAGAGGCACGGATGGTGCAGTGGGTAGCACTGCCGCCTCACAGCAAGGAGGTCCTGGGTTCGAATCCCCATCGGCCGGGGCCTCTCTGTGCAGAGTTTGCATGTTCTCCCCGTGTCTGCGTGGGTTTCCTCCGGGTACTCCGGTTTCCTCCCACAGTCCAAAGACATGCATGTTAGGCGGATTGGAGAGTCTAAATTGGCCGTAGGTATGAGTGTGTGAGTGAATGGTGTATGTGCCCTGTGATGGACTGGCGACCTGTCCAGGGTGTATTCCTGCCTTTCGCCCAATGTATGCTGGGATAGGCTCCAGCCCCCCTGCGACCCTGTTCAGGATAAGCGGGTTCAGATAATGGATAGATGGACTACGCTACAGGCCGCCGTAGTCCAGTGTAGGAATGTAAGCTGCCCAGCGTGAGAACATTTGCCAGTGTGTTCAGTCGTGAGTTTGGGGGCGAGCGCTTCAAATGCCAAAAACTCTGTTGCAGGCACTTTGCCCGAGACGGGGGGAGAGGTCGGAACACGGCCAGAGGTGGACGAGCCAATCAGGCGCTGGACAGCCTCTGTTTCCCCGGAAACACCTTTGGGGCCTCTGCATGCAGGTAACCCCACTATGATCCTTTTATTATTTCTACCTGGTATTACAAAGCTGAGATCAGGAATCCATACTGTTCTCTCTATTGGTTGTAATTTCCTTTGGATGTCTGTTTGGAGAGCTACCCTTACATTTTATGTCAGGCCAAGCGAAGCAGTCTCATCTTTGTCAGCAGCGTGCTATAATCGCAGAGATCTGCGTTTGTCAATTTCGTGTGACCTGTTTTCTTCACGATACGGCCACGGTATCAGTGTCACAGTGAGATCAGGTTTCGAGATCGGTGTCCAAATAAACGTAGGCGTCGATAAAAATCATCCCGTATCGCTTGGTTATGGGGAGAGCGGTGTGTTCTCGAAGCGGAGGGTTTCCGCGGTTACGCCGAGTGATTGTCGGACGAGCGGCAGTTGGTCTCGGGTTACCCCTGCCTGTCTCGCCCCGTCAAACCTTTTCATCAAACTTTAATGTGTGCTGAAAAACGGCCCTGCTGCAACGGGCAGGTTCCCCGCTCGCCCGTGTGTGGGGCCGCACGCGAAGGTCTCACTCACAGACTGTGGAATAATATGGACCGAGTTACGTCATTGCCTCACAGCAAGGAGGTCCTGAGTTTGAATCCCGGTCGGCCGGGGCCTCTCTGTGTGGAGTTTGCATGTTCTCCCCGTGTCTGCGTGGGTTTCCTCCGGGTACTCCGGTTTCCTCCCACAGTCCAAAGACATGCAGGTTAGGCTGATTGGAGAGTCTAAATTGCCCATAGGTATGAGTGTGTGTGCGCCCTGCGATGGACTGGCGACCTGTCCAGGGTGTATTCCTGCCTTTCACCGAATGTATGCTGGGATAGGCTCCAGCCCCCCTGCGACCCTGTTCAGGATAAGCGGGTTCTTATATTGGATGGATGGATGGAAGTTACGTCACCCACTGAAAAGTGTTTTGAAGCTTGGGGAAGTCTACGAGTTTACCGACGCCGCCATTTTGTACAATTGAAACTTGTATAATAAATGGTAAATGGTTGGCATTTATATAGCGCCTTTATCCAAAGCGCTGTACAATTGATGCTTCTCATCCACCCATTCATACACACACTCACACACCGACGGCGATTGGCTGCCATGCAAGGCGCCGACCAGCTCGTCAGGAGCATTTGGGGGTTAGGTGTCTTGCTCAGGGACACTTCGACACAGCCCGGGCGGGGGATTTAACCGGCAACCCTCCGACTTCCAGACGACTGCTCTTACTGCCTGAGCCATGTCGCCCCTCAATTTTGTCCAATTGAAACTTGTATACTACCTTTCAGGAAGTATTTTTTCAGAATGAATGACGTGTAAATGATTGTGGATTCAGCTCTCCCCATGTGCCAAGCATCTGCCATGTCTGCAACGTAACGTGGCTTCAAATCTACGTTTAAGTACATCCCATGTTCCTAATTTGCATTTTCTTGATTTCGCCGTGACATCACTTCCTTGTCTCACCTCAGGGGGAGGTGAAAAATAAGAGATGGGGAAGAGTCCAAACATCCGTACACACAACAGCTGCACTTTAGAGGCTCTACGTCAGCTGTGTCAGGCGGGGTGGTGCGTATCCCATAATGCCTGTTCTGCCCTAATTGATTCCTAATGGGTGGGAGGGACAAACTGTTTCACTTGACAGCAAAATCCTTCAGGATCCATCTACCTCTGCTCCCGAGCAATTACATACTGTCCGCTGATTAATTGTATGTTCTGAAACAGTTTTAAGAGTCCAAATTAATATGCCCCGTTCTATGGCTGAGGAGAACCACTTTATACACACACGTGCACGCACATACACCCACGATTAATTCAGCCTTATTTTTCTGATTTTTTCCATCTCCAAAGACAGTATTAATACATACACATACATACTCATACATAATAATGTGTTAGAATTAATTTGCTTTGCAAATGACCTGTTCAAAGACTGAACAGAGCTTCCTATAACATACACACTATCCAGTCTCTTCGCCCGGGGTTTTATTGAAGCAATTGAAGTCACACTGAACCAACTGTGGATCAACCCATCAGTCAAAAACTCAATATAGGCCACACATCTGCCCGCTTGTATCTCACATGTAGCGCACCGGGCGTCTGCCGGTAGCGGAGTGGCCCAGAATCCCTTTATAGAGAGGCGGAAATAGCTTCGGCGCTTCCACAGGAGAGAGACGCAGGCTGCCGAGAAGCTGCTGAAAACTAGAGCGCGTCGCGAAAGGTCAAGTGCTTCCAGAGAGCTGGACCCCGCCGTTTCGGTGAGGCGGTGTTTCCAGGGTGGACCCTGGCAGTGTGACGGCAGTGTGTGTGTGTGTGTGTGAGAGGGAGAGTCAGGGGGAGAGATGGGTATGGGTGGGGTAATGGCGTAGTAAAGTTGGGTTGCGGAGCATTCTTCAACACTGCGCCAAATACCTACACTGCTGCAGCAATGACAGGCAAACATCGCGGTGATGTCATAACTGTGAGACGGGGGGGCTGGTTCTGAATGCTGTTTGTGTGTGTGTGTGTGTGTGTGTGCATGCCTGAGAGAGGAACGGTGGATGTGTGTGTGTGTGTGTGTGTGCACGAGCATGAGAGAGTGAGAGGGTGGATGTGTGTTTGCATATGTGTTTGTGTGTGGGAGAGGGTGTGAATAGATGTACGGATGCGTGTGAGAGTTTGTGTGTGCGTTTGTACGTGCGTGCGTGCATGCGTGTGTGTGAGTGTGTGTGCGTGTGCGAGGGGAAGGGGTGGGTTGATTCCAAGACACTTCTCATATCTCTCACATAAACATCACAGCAAACAAGCGCCAAGCTGTTTGTTTTGGCGAGCTCCCACCAACACTGAAATGATGGGTCAGAATCTGGCAGAGATTGCGTCTGCAGGACACTGACAGCACGGAGGCTGTCAGTGCAAGAACAACAGAAATTCATTTCTTGCCAGTCTTTGACAGCCTTTACAATAATACCCCGGAGAACAAGATGCTACAGCACTTCACTGTTGTTATGACTCATTTTCTCCCAACGCCTTCATCATGGGCAACTAATATATCAAGACATTAATACTGCTGGATCTGTTCCCAAACTAGTTCATGCTACATATAGACACTCATCTTTTAGGTTCAGTGCCACAGGCAGAATTTCAACTGACAATATTTTGTAATTTTTGTGACTTCTTCTCCCCTTGAAGGCATATGAAATTGGAAGGAAAGTAGGAATAAATCAAAAATAGTTTCTAGGTTAATGCTAACCGGTTTCATGCCGCCTGTGACCATACTCTGGATCTTTTAAGACAGTAGCATCATAACATTTTTAGGGGTATATAGTATGTAGATGTATGCGTGTTTCTTGAAGCTGGTCAAGCTGGCATAGCTGAATAGTTTTCATGGAGCAACCCAACACACAAAATGGCTGCAGGTGTCATTTGCTGCCAGCCAGAAAGAGAGACTGGCAGGCAAGAAGACAGTGTCAGAAAAACAGTCCCAAAAATGTCCACCCCCCACGGACAAGGGCATTACCTACAAAAACAAACAAGGAGACCAGGGATGAAGCTGACGGAATGATAATGTTAAAAAAAACAAACCATATCAGTTCGTGCTCCGATGCAGTACATTTCCTGTTTTCCACGCTGGTGTAAAATCCAGCGATGACCAGCTTGAAATACCAGCGACCAGCTGTTTCAAAGCATATTCTCATCTGGTCAACCCATGTTGAGTATGGAGCTGGTCAAACTGGTCAACCAGATACCTGATTTTTCAGTACCCAGCTGGAGCTGTTTGTTTTGTTTTTTTTCAGCAGAGACTAGCCTTTTGTTTGAAGCAAGTTGAATTAAACTCGTTTTGTTCAACTTGTTTGACAACCATCTGCTGCGGTGTGTCTTTCTCCAAAGCGTTAGCCATTTTCCAGGCTTGGCGGCCGGTTGTGCAAATTAACTATTTGCTGTGCCGTTCAGCCCTTCCCTCTGCGGAATATGCGTTCGTGCGAGCCAGCCCGTTTTAACCGTCGCTGGTCGGTCCCGATAAACAGTCCACAGATAATTAGTCATCTGCAGGTGCTTCGTATCGCTCCGATCAACTATCTGTCCCTTTCCCTTTGTCCACCAAATCCACAAACATATTAACTCATTAAAACACAAAACACAAAAGCTATTTATGGCAGCTGGGCGCAAGGAAGTGGTTTAATTGCACATCAATAAAGTGGCTTCTGAAAGGAAAGTGGCGAGACCAAAATTGCGACAATAAAAATAAAAAAAAACAAGTCTCTTGGGGCGAAACACCGAGACTTCCCTTCCCAGACCAGAACCGTTCCAGACTGCAAATTAAAACTGCATCAGACTCACACAAGGATTGGGGGGAGCTTAATGATGTTACTAAGCTTGACAGTCAGTTATGAAACTCACAGAAAATTAATGGACGTGTCAGGATTCCGCATTTGATCGTATCATTACCAATGTGTGTCAGCCCGTACAGTGTATAGACGTGGGAATCTAAGGTGTAATTAATCTTCCATAATACTGAACCTTACCTTTTTTTTTGCCTACACTGTCGTCAGACGTCAGTATTATGAACACATTTCTTATTAATGTGTGAGAATAATTATGCAAATAATTGATAACAGACATATGCAAACTTCAGCCAAGCACACAGCCCAGTGCTAACACAGCAGGGCTAACAGTTCCCGAAAGTACCGTCAGACCTGTTTCGGCTGTTTTGTCTGTCCCACTGTGGTCTCATGCACTCTAATGGTCTTTTTTTAATTTGTTTTTCTTTTGTCGCAATTGCTCCAGCTTTAGCAGGAAGCTAGGCGGCCAAAGAAAAATAAACCCGCCCGTGGGAGTGGTCGCTACGGCCTTCCCATCAAAAACACGACAGTATATCTGCCACCAGCTGGGTGTGGTGGGAAGACCGTCAGGAAGACCACAGACATCGGCACCAAAGGGCTTTTTTTTCTTCTTTTTTTTTATTTTTCATAAACACACGAGAGGCTGTGGCTTACCACACCACCACATGCTTAAGCGACCATTTTATAACAGCGAACCCTCGGTGAAGTGTTCGCCTCCGAGAGGTTTAACGCGAGGCCCTCTAATTGAATCGGCCGGGGAACAAGGCAGAGCTTTAACGCGGCGAGGTGCACCTGACCGGAAAATCCACGGATTCAAGGACCGAGCACACTTCAGTACAAACCGTACCGCAAATATAGTCGATGTGCAGTTTGACCAGCTGCCATAGCAACGGGGGGGGGGGGCTCCTAGCCTTGGACGTATATAGAGGAAGGAAGGAACGCAGAGGAGAGGTGTTTAACCATGTCTGCTGTCGGCTTCCTGCTCATCTGGAGCCGTGGCCAAATCAATGCCCGCACACAGTGGAACAAAACGGCCATGTTTAGCCACGAGAAATGTCATGTTTATTGGCTGGAATGGTTGGTGGTGCAATGGAAAGAAACGCTTCCTGTCGTCCAATCATCTGCCTGCTGCTGATACTGATTATGACATCATTACTCCTGGCACAGTGCCTATCCATACCACCCATTCTGTAGTTCTTCAGACGCCTGGTTTTATTGCATATGACCCTGCTGGAAAAAAAAAACAGCTCAAGCTAGGTTTTGAAGCTGGGCGACCAGTTCTATGCTCAACATGGTTTGACCAGCTCGTAAGCTGAATTTAACACCAGGGGAAAGCAACAGAAGCTAGACAGGTGTGTCTATTCATTTGTGCGTTTGTGTACGTTTCAACAGGGAAGTTGTATCATGCTGCTGGACATTTACCTGGTCGGGTTTGTGGGGAACCTTTCTAAAGGCAAGACTGATGTCAGTTGTCACTTAATGATACGGAGTGATCATCTTCCCTCCGTGGTCAAGCACATCTTGACTGCAGACTTGCAGGGTTGGCCCTGTCCACAGAACCGGGGTACTCACTAGGTGCTTGAGGATCTTAAAGATTTTTTTTTTTTTTTTAGGCCTTTTTCAGCTTTATTGGACAGTATATAGAGACAGCAAGAATGGGGGCGAGAGAGAGGGAAAGACATGCGACAAATTGTCAGACGGTCGGATTCGAACCGTTGACGTCGCGGCTCACAATGAGCATGCGGTCAGTGCTCTGCAGGCTGCGCCACCGAGACACCCAAGGAGGATCTTGAAGCATACGTTACCCATATGTGACCGGCCCTCTTGGTCAACAGATCCAAACCCGATTTTTGGAATGTTCTGGAACTCTGCCTGAGACAGCCCATTCCAGTTGTCTCAGTAGACTGAATTTCTCCAGAAGGGTGATGTCGTATATTACATTCCAGCTGCTTGCTTACAGACTGGAGACATACAGCCCATAATAACAAAAACCCTCATGACCTGTTCATTGCCTGTTTGGATGTCTAGTCACTGGCATAAAAAAAAAAAACCCTTCTCCTTTTAATGTGTATTCCGACCCAGAGATTCATTTCAACGGTGACAGAAACGTCAAGATGGTCCAAATCAATATCACTTCATTTATATTCATACCAGTGTCACTATGCCACCAAATACATCAATGGCGTGACCCTCGTTCAGACAATCATTCCATTTTATCCATATCTTATCAATCAACATTACAGCCGAGGCTGTTCATTTCTGTGAATAAACGAACCCATGAAATTCCAACAAGAAATGTACGGCTAGAAAAACTGTCATTGTACCAGTTCGCTGAAATGTTTCTAAATTAGTACTTGCTGTAGTTTTTGTATGCATTGCTGCGAAGACAAATGCGGTCTCAGTGTAGCAGCAAACTTAGAAAATGAGTAATTAAAATTCACAAAATCCTTAACGGTTCAGAGCATCTGACTGCAATACGAAATGAGAAATATAATATCAGATGACAGGGAAAAAAAAAAGAAAAGAAAAAAAAACCCAGAAGAAATTACAACAAGAATATTCCACTTCGGATTTTATTCATTATAACCCGTAACGAATAAGAGCTTGAAAGGGATAATGCACTTAAGCATTAACGGGGATCCACACGTCTCCACAGGTATATTGACGATGTTGGTGAAAAAGCCTCGCTTTTCACGAAAATAGCTGCAGAAGTCGAGCAGCAACGGGGTCACCGGCACAGTGTAATCTCCACAGCACCCCTCTCTCTCTCTCTCTCTCTCTCTGCGTGACCCATTTTAAGTTACCTACTTACAGCCTCTTTTTAAAACGGATTAACCAATTACACACACACACACACACAGCCGCGTACTTTCGAAATGTCGGGCCCGTGCCTTTTTTAAGCAGCAATTTAAGCAACCGCATTATGTCGACGTGAGTCGGTGCGCTCCTAAGCTTTGCCGGAATGCACTCCCGCTCGTGGGGTCCTGTTGCTCGTTACTGAGGGGAGCACGTGAAGTTGCGCTGGAGTGCAGTCATTTTGTTTATTTTAAGTATGTATTTATTTATGTATTCATTATCTCCACAGGGACTTATGTTGAGAATGCGCAGGAGTCTGGGAATGTAGGGCAGCCCGTAGCCGAGTGGCTGAGGTACATGACTGGGACCCGTAAGATTGGCGGTTCAATCCCAGGTGAAGCCGCGATAAGATCCACACAGCTGTCGGGCCCTTGATCCGTGGCGCTGCACGGTGGCTGCCCACAGCGCCAAAGTGACGAGGGTGGGTCAAACACAGAGGACGAATTAGGGGTTCAATAGAGTATGTCTTCACCTTCAACTTCATCTCCAACCGGGCCGTATGCTAACAGCGCATCGGCCTGGTGTTATTTGCGTTCCTGAACTTATGTAAATGGTAAATGGGGTGCTCCCTGTGTTTTCGGCGAGCTGCTGGTTGAGTGTATCGCTCACGCCCGGCGTGGCGGTTGTTTTCGCAGACCCGCCGGGCGACGACGACGACGAGGAGGACTGGTCTCCCGACACGACGGCGGACGACTCGTCCCCTCCCCCCGACTGCGACTCGGACCCCGCGGGCCTCTGCAACGCCTCCGAGCCCTGGGGCCCCGCCTTCCCGGACGACGACGACATCGACGACGACGTCGTCGACGACGACAACAACAACAACAACAACCGCTCCTACGACCCGTCCCTGCCGCCGGCCCCGCCCATGCTGGTGCCCCTGTCCTCGGACTGGGGCAGCGCCCTGGCGACGTGGGGACGGGCCTGGGAGGCGCACGTGTACGGTCTGGGCGCGGTCTTCGCCGCGCTGGCGCTGGCCTCCGCGCTCAACCTGCTGTGCCTGCCCGCGCGCTGCCCGTCGGGCTGCGGGTACTTCGCCCTGGTGGACCTCTTCCTGCTGACGGCGTGCTGCAGCCGCGCCTTCTCGCTGTTCTACGACGCCTACGGCCGGCGGGACAGGCTGCCGCCCGCCGGCGCGCTGCTGCTGCACGAGCTGCCCTTCCCCTGCCTCACCGCCGCCTTCGGCATCGTCTTCCTCCTGCTGTCCATGCGCTCCCGCATGCAGCTGTCCAGCTCCCTGTTCCAGCACCCCTGCTTCCTGGCGGCGCTGGTGCTCCTGCACTTCGGCGCCACGCTGGGCTCGGTCGTCCTGCTCCAGGTGTTCACGCGGCTGCCCTGCCTGGCGTTCGTGTCGCAGGGCTCCTTCGTGGCGCTGGCGGCCTTCCTCTCCGCCGCCTACTTCGCCTTCTACTGCTACGTGCGGGCGGACGCCAAGCACATCTACCACCTCAACAACACCTCGCCGCTGGCCGAGCGCTACCACCGCTGCCCCTTCGCCGACCCCAAGGACTGGGACCGGGCGGCGGTGACGGCCGCGTTCTCGGCGCTGTTCGCCCTGGCCTGCGCCGGGCTGCAGCTCTACGCCATGCTGCACGCCCTGGGGCTGGGCGGGGCGCAGGTCTTCCGGCCCTGGCCCTGGTGGGCCTTCCACCTGGGCTGCCGGGTGTGCGAGGCGGGCGTGTGCCTGAGCCTGGCCCTGGTGGTGGGGCCGCCGCTCTTCTGCTCCGGCGACCTGCCCCAGCCGGGCCTCTGCTGGCCGCGGCTCTCCTGCCCCCGCGGGCGGGTGGACCTGAAGTCGCCCGTGCTGACGGGGAACTACCAGTGGTCGCTGTCCCAGCAGGAGAAGCTGGTGATCTGCGACTCCATCGGGCGGCGGGAGTCTGAGTGCCTGCCCCTCTACACCCTGGTGGACACGCGGCTGAGCAGCCTGGACGGGCTGGACCTGCTGTGCCACGCCGGCGGGCGCCTCTCGCCGGGCGCCCTCGACGAGGCCGGCTCGCCCAAATCGTCGCCCGCCAGCGACTCCACGGGCGACCTGCGGCCGCCGTCGCCCATCAACCTGCGGCGCAGCATCGACGAGGCGCTGTTCGGCGAGCCGCTGTTCCCGCGCAGCCTGTTCGGCGCCTCGCGGCTCCGCGGCTCCAGCGAGTTCTCCCTGGACGCCCGCGGCGCGGCCGACCTCCGGCCCTTCGCCGAGAACCCGGCCGACCGCGGCCTGTACCGGACCTCGTCCTGCGCGGAGATGGAGCGCCCCCCGGAGGAGAGGCGAGGCGCGGCGGGGGCGGGGGGAGGCGCGGGGTCGGACTCCGACTCCTCCGGGGGTTGCTGGAGGGGCAGCAGCGCCTCCCTCGACGGCTCCTCCCTGGTGCTCTGCGCCTCGCCCGAGGGGAGGGGCCGGGGCTCGTTCGGCGTCGCCGCCGGCAACCCGGCGGCGCAGCTGCAGAGACGCTACCGGACCCCGGAGGGCCCCGGGGCCCCTGCCGAGCGGGACCTGGCCGTGCAGGCCGAGTTCATCAGCGTCTGCCGCCAGATCGACGCGCTCAGCGTGTGCAGCGACACCATTGACCTGTGACCCCCGCCCGCAAACGCCGCCCCGGGACACTCACCGGGGGGGGGAGCGGACCGCTTAATAAAAATAAAAAAAACCCAACATCAACACTGCTGCCACTGGCTCCTGCACACTGCTGAAAGAGCAGGTGCTGCGGTTTCACAGCGACTGGAAAAACAGAACCAAGGAGCTCCTTCAATCTTATATTTAAAAAAAAACTACATCTCCCAGAATTCCTTGGGTGAGGTTTTACTCATTCGCCAAAAATAAGTCAAATAAGAGCTAAAAGCCTTTGGTTAGGTGAACCCAACTCCGAAATGACAGCAAGGACTTCAATATTTGGATGAGCTGTTAAGTTGCTGTAGAATTCTAGACATCGCCGATCATTTTATAAATTGTATTTGCCAGATTATTATGGGATGCTGCAATTTGCTTACCTTTCCTTCAAGTCCCGGTTGTTGCTATTTATCAAAAGCTCCTTACTCTATGTATTCAGACTCAAATACTGTGATTACCAATTAGCACTTGCTGACAAGAAACTGTTATTATTTATTCATATATCGACAACTAATGTGGCTTGAATTTTAACTATTTAAACATGTAATATTGTTCATTGGACAGACATTTGTTCTAAATGTGGTTTAAAAAAAAAAGAAAAATCCATCACATTGCTGTTAGTGATTATTATTGTCCAATGTATTCTGCATCAACATCTCAGCACCATCATGATTTGTGTGAGAAGGGTATTGATGCATTACATAACTATAACTTAGGGAAGCTTGAATTTAAATAGCAGAGCATTGTAGCAGCATAGCAGCACCACCTACTGGTAAGATTGGGGTATTGACATCCCAATTGTAATATCCTCATCGCCTCACGTGGTGCCGACATGGTTGTGCTCATTTATAAATCATTATTGACATTTTATATAAACATTATAATTTATTTTTTTTCCACGATGGAAATTAGTTATTTGTTTTTACCTTATAACTTTGTTAAAGAAAGGGGAAAAGGTCACTGGACGTTTTCTATATAGTGATATGTGAGTTGTGGATTTAATACATGCATGTTTTCCAGAGATGTGTACTGAGACACGACAAAGTTTCTATTATTAAAAAAAAAAGAAAAAAAAGTATGTGTATGAAAGAAGGTTTTGATGTGTTTCAATGGGGGAAGAATATTTAAAATAAATTTTAAAAATGTTTAAATACTATTAAATATTCTTGTCATTGACTCAAACTTGTCACATGAATGTATGTATCTCTGTCTCGAGAGGAAATGGCGTGCAGATGCAAATATTATGTCACCTGTATGAACCACAATGACCAGGCCAAAATCCCCATCTGGTTATCCACTCGTACTCCCGTTTAATCTACCCACGTTCTCGTCGGATCAATTTGTGTTGCCAAGGTAACAGGCATATTCCGTGGGAAGATTTGTTCGTGTAAAATGGCCACAGTATATCGCCGGTTGGGACGTTATTTAAAATGGTTTATTGGCATGACAACATGCATCTTATGTTGCCAAAGAGGATGGAACATACACCACTGAACACATCAACATACAGTGTGTGTGTACAGTTTACAGACATGCATGTATTGGCCTAATCAAATAGGCTCACTGGTGGTTGTCCCTGTTTGTGGCCAGCTGTTATGTAAATTGCCACTATCCTGATGAACTTTCTTTGTGTTCTCCTAATAAATAGGGGAACTTTGGGTGGCCATTTAAACTTTGTATTTCCAGGCATGGCGGCATGGATGGTGCAGTGGGTAGCACTGCCGCCTCACAGCAAGGAGGTCCTGGGTTCGAATCCCCGTCGGCCGGGGCCTCTCTGTGCGGAGTTTGCATGTTCTCCCCGTGTCTGCGTGGGTTTCCTCCGGGAACTCCGGTTTCCTCCCACAGTCCAAAGACATGCAGGTTAGGCGGATTGGAGAGTCTAAATTGCCCATAGGTATGAGTGTGTGAGTGAATGGTGTGTGTGCCCTGTGATGGACTGGCGACCTGTCCAGGGTGTATTCCTGCCTTTCGCCCAATGTATGCTGGGATAGGCTCCAGCCCCCCTGCGACCCTGTTCAGGATAAGCGGGTTAAGATAATGGATGGATGGATGGATGGATTTCCAGGCATACTTTGGGCAGAAATTCTCCCTTATGTTCTGGTAATTTCCACATGTTGTGAGGAAGTGTAGCTCCAGTTACCCAGCCCCAGTGCCTCATTCTGTGTGCTGGTTTGTGTGACGACCAAAGCTTTGACCACTCAAAAGTTGTTCAGAACAAGTTCTGCTTTTATACCCCCTCCCCCTTCCTCCTTTCACCCAACAGAGACTGGTCTGTCATCATTCATTCACTTAAACTTCAAACTGTCGTGTTTTTTTCCATCCCAAACAGGCAAAGTGACACAGGACAGCACTTTGGTTTTTCAGTCAACTTTATTATTATTTTTACAACAATATTTAGCCGCAGGAAGCAGCCGAAGAGCTTCGGGTGAAACCTCCTGCGGCCGGGGCGAAGCCGGAACGACACGTGTGGACGTCTGCGGTCCAGTTTACGCTCACCAGGACCGCTCTGGGGGCTAAGGGGGGGCACATAACAGTGTGAACACGCTAACGGGACCTGCACACGGAAACCAGGTGAGAGAGCCTGCTGTCCCACAATGCCTCACTTCCCTCCGTGAACAACGGCGCAGCGGAAAAGCGGCACGGCAGCGGGCAACGCTCCTCGAATCGTCTTTCCCCCGTGGAGCGCGGATATCACAGCAGCCCGCGCAGAAACACGCAAGTTCTTCCCCCCTCGTTTTCTTTTTCTCCTTTATTTCATTTAATTTACTTTCTTTACAAGGTTGCCTATAGTCTTGGTGCGCGCAGCTGGGCGTGCGTCGACCGTCGGAGCAGAGGCAGTGAACGCAGTAAACGGGTCGAGGACGGACGCCATGTTGCGATGCAACGCGCCCCCCAGGACCAAGGTTTTCGGGAAACCGGGTCGGGAGAGATTTCTGGTCTTGAGTTCTCGGACGAGAGTCGTCACGGACCGCAGCGACACTTATGAGGCCGAGTGTCTGCGTGTGTCGTTGTGTCGCGGAGTGTCAACAGGATAACGAGTCTTCCTTGCTTGCGATGCCTACCTCCGAAAGCCCTGGCGTTTTTGTTTTTTTTTCTTCAAAAGCCTTTACCGTTTAACCCGAATGTCAAAACTGAACACTGCAGCCAAGCCCTGAGCTTTTAATTTTCACATTCGAGTACGCTGAACTGAAACAGTCACAACCCTGATGTTCGGGTGGGCCTATATCAGGGTGTGGGCCGATTTCATACCGAAGATTGCGCTCACAATTCAACATTCGAGACATTGTTTTAGTTGTGCATAAAAGTCCCGCGTGTGAAGCGAAACGTAAACGGCATTTCCCGATGAAAACACACCGAAACTAAGCAAGAAAGGTCTGCGGCAGAAACCGAGTTCTGCACAAGGCCAACTGACCCGTTAAAGAACAAAACGATAAAATGGAAGATTAGAAAAAAAGAAAAAGCTATTAAATACGTCCATTGCTTCCACATTAACCAGTCAGCATCACTATTGGAAAATCTATCGAGAGGAAAATCAGAAATTTTGGTCAGCTGTAATTGTGTCCCTTCAATGAAAAGCTGTAGGATAGTTGAATACTTAACAGGAGTCAGTAAGCAAAAACAAACAATTTCGTAAAGAGATTTAAGCCTTTTCTATAGATGTATAGATCAGTTTTATATAGTTCCTCTCAGTAACGCGGACTACCAGAGCCATCGTTCATTTCCACGGCCTGACGACATTCGCTCATTCTTAAAACCCATCGGAAGATTCTCCCTTCTCCTGCCTCTATGCCTGACGCAGTAATTCGCCATTTCTTTCATTTAAACCTCGCAACCTTGTCTAATTTACGATTACACCCCCAACCAAACTCTCGCCCCTGCTTGAGTTTGGTCCTTTTGGTGAAAAGTTCGTCTACACAAAACAGCTGTACAGATTCAATATCTTTGGCGAGGGTGAGAATCTTTTTGTAACGTCAATACATTTTCACATACAGGCGCTAAGAGGAAGATTCGTAGACGAGGAGGAGAGGCCAGCTGAACACAGGAACAGGATTTCGGAACAAAGGATGCTCAGATGCTAATATAGAACACAAATCAGGCTTTAAAAAAGAAAATCTGCACTGCTGGCAACTCACAGCATTCCATCTGGCAGAGATGTGATCGCACAAAGTAACGCTTAAAAAAAAACGACAGCATGCCGGCTATGAATAATTTCATAGAGACGCTTATGACAAGAAAAGTAAAACTCCTTATGCACGTTTAGCACCTGGGGGTCATATTTTTTTGTGGGGATCGAATGTTTTGTTTCTACATCGTTTCAAATCCACTGAATTCCAGTTCGAGCTCCACGGCGCACACTCTCCAGTCATCTTCATCATCATCTTCTTCAGTCATAAGGCTCTCTGGTTTAACATATCCCTGATTTAAGGCTAACGCTTAGCTTTTGGTCCCAACTATATTTACACAGACTAACTAACGTGGCATAGTGAGTGATGCAGAGGGGGGGGGGGTTTAGATGGATAGGACCTCGTGCCGGAGTGCTGTAAACACAGTAATGGCCGCTAACTCTAAACACCACCACACAAAAAGTCCCTTTCACACTCGCTGAAGGTGTTGCCGTGGAGACCCCAAAATTTCGACTGGGTCCCTTTCTAAGGTTTCCGTTCAGCTGCACTCTTTGTGCGCGATACAACCAAGGGACGTGGGGGGGGGGGGGGGGGCGGGACGAGAGGCTTGGCTGGTTGAAGGAACCCAAGGAACGGGATATTAGGCTTTAACTGTACCATTACAATCTGACTAGCCCCCCGTCCCCAGCCCCCAGCCCCTCCACTGCTCGGGCTGCCCAGCTACCGGGGGGGGGGGGGGGGGGGGGGGCTGAGTTGACATTTTTAGGGAATAAAAATGAAGAATTTTGTGTGCACGTTTTCACAAAACGGTTTCTTTTCTTTTCTTTTTTTTTTTTACGACGACACAAGGAGAAGACTTAAACTACACGCTAGGATACCGAGACGAGGCCCTCGCTCTCTCGCTCTCTCTCTCACCACGCCTGTGAGTTTCGGCCGTTCTCTCCTCTTCGGTTGGATGGTCCGGTCGACAGGGGAGGGTAGCGGAGTGGAGAAAGGGGGGAGGGGTGGGGGATTTGGGCTTAGCTATGTACAGGAGACAGTCGCCAAAGCACTGGGCCGCCTCCGGGTGGAGCGGGCGCCACGGAGGGCCGCGTGCGTGCGGCGGGCGTGTGGTTTCGCGTGTTTGTTTTCAAACCCTGAGACTCCAGCCCGGGAGTCGGTAGTGCAAATCCGTTGTTGTCAGGCACGGGCGAAACCTTGTCGGGGAGGGGCAGTGGGCGGAGGAGGGGGGAGGGCGGGGGTGACGGTGACGGTGACGGTCGGGGGTGTCAAACGAGGCCGGTGTGTTTGGTCGCTGCCGGGGTGGGAACGTTGGGGGCCCGCATCCCGCCTTCAGTATAGCCGCTTCTCGTAACTGTGGAAACGAGAGAAGAAGGAAAAAAAAAACGACAAAAACGCCATTGGAAGTTTCCGCCAAATTACAACAAGGAGGCCTAATAAATACACTCCCCCCCCCCAAAAGAAAAAGTATAAAGGAGCACTCTAAACGGCGTCAGTGTCTGAAGTGAACAGAAGGATCGTTGCTACCCTGGTAGTCAAGGGCAGTATACATTTAAAATTAACTGAAGTTTCTCCTCAAATTACATTATAAATTTTACTTGCAACCAGCCACCATTTCTGTTCAAATAACATTAACGTCGTACTGGCAACCCGGCCTTTGCACCATTTTTAACAGCAAATCCTGTACAATTCACAGCTTGAATGCAAGTAATACGGTAATAAACCGTTAATATGCCCCCACCCCCCCCCCCCCCAAAAAAAGTAATCTACACAGCTGTGAATTTAGGAAGTGCAAGTCTCACTTGCTAATTCCTCTGCCAGGTGCAAAACATCTCACAGGAAAAACTGTGTCAACAGCGTAACATGTAAACAATGAAAGCCCAAGAACTGGCTAAAACCCAAAGCCCCAACGATAAAGAAAAAAATAACAAACAGAATCAAAATGTTATTTGAAAGCAAGAACACGACGAACATATTAGTAAAGTGACAGTTATCCTCTCCTGAAAAGTCTGAAGCATTTTTTAACGGTGCGTGGGGAACAGAATGACTTTGCGAGGGGTGCTCTCAGGCTTGACAAGGACACTAATTGGAAACGGTTGAGAGGTTCTCTAGGCTCCAGGACGACATTACAGGAGAGGGGGAGTTTTGCAAACAATAAACAAAGGAGAGAGGTGGGAATCGCTAATGCTAATGTTAAGAATTACCTAGCCCTGGTTAACCAGCCACACTTCTGCTCAGCTCAGCTAGCCGTACACAGTATCTGGTTAGCAACCTGTGCTCTGTACTGAGATTAGGACCTTCCTGTAATTGCTGGGGGCTCGTTAGCCTATAGCGGTCTTGTCTCCCCGGGTGACCTGGGAGAACCGCTTGCTGCATTCCAATTGGCCGGTTTAAACCCCCAACGCCGCTTTGGCGTTCGTGGGTGCATGATCATCTCGAGTTAAGAGCACGGTTGTCACCTGATCTGTCATCAGGCCTTTACACGTGACTGGTAAGCAAGACTAGGGATTCCCAAAAACGGTTACCCGAGATCCCTACCAAAATAAGCAGCACGTACAATAAAGGAAACCCCCGCCCCCCCCCCCGCTCTCCCCCCTCCCCAATCTCCTCCTAAAAACTGAAATACACCGCCACCTCTTCAGCTGAAAAGTCTTACTGCGTAGCAGGGAACTGGCGTACTTACATGGCACAAAAGAATATCTTAAATGGGTGCATGAGTAAACAAAACAAAAAAAAGAAAGGAAAAAAAAAGACATTTTGATGTCGAATAACTAGTTTCAACACTACAATTTCATAACATATTTATGTACGGGGCTATCCAACACTGACGTAACTTTCAGTTCAGTTGGCATTTAAAGCGTTAACTAATAGGAGATGGGTTGGGGTTATCATCTAGCACGATAGCACGTTAGCACTGTGGCTGCACGAACAGAGCAAGAGGCGTTAGCGTTAGCCACTCGCGATGCGCCCTGCATATAGGCCCTACAATGCAATGCAATCAGAAACATTTTCAATGTCTTGGACTGTCAAGACACTGCTTCTGTTTCTACACACATTTGGACTTAAAAGTCCATTATTTATTACAGTATTTAATTCAAGTACAGTATTTAACTGAGGTGACATGAACCCGATATGATTCTCTGGGATCGAGTCGCCGGGTCAGCTCCGGTAGACTTCGCTAAATCTAGCAAATAATTTTTTTCACATAGTTATGCCTCTGGACTGTTTAAAAAAGTGGAAGGGATAGGAAAAACACGAGGGAAATATGGGGAAAAGAACCTGAAGCGGAATTTAAAAAAAAAAGTTACTGGCGATCTCACTGTGACAGCCTAATGTTTTGAGGTACAGGGGGGAAGGGGGCGGGAGGGGGGTGCAGATGTTTCCGGAAGCAGGGTTTTTTGCGGGCGGTTGCCACGGGCGACGGCGCCTAACTTACGAGTGGAGCCCGTGGACCCCGCCCTCCACCTGGGCCGACATGGTCCTCTTCTCGAACTTCAGCTCCCCAGAGTACATCATGGACCTGCAGCGAGAGCAATCGGGCGTCAACCATTCTCCGCATCTCTCCGTGTCCTACATTCCATGCTCGCTATTCCCTCCGAAAAGATTTCTAATTTATTCAAATTGTTCATTTATTTTTTTCTAAATGAGTGTTCTGGCACACTAGAGCTTTCAGTTACCAGGGCTGACAGTTACATCCGCATTGGAAGGTTCTAAACACTACTTGTGAGCTTACACCATAACCCAACGTTGAAAAGGATTATTATTATTTCTTTTGGAAAGCTCTCTCAAAATTCCAAGTCCGAATTCGATGGGGTTTTTGCTTCGGTTGAGAAAATATGGAAACATTTCACAGGGTTTCAATAGGGGCTCAAGATAACAGTACGGCAAGTCATTTTGATTGGATGAAAAAGGTAGTCGGTCGAGAACCATACGGCAGTCCCGGGATTTTACGGTAGTTACGCTTGAGTGCCATATGGCACTCTTGGAGCCGAAAGGCTTAAACTATCCCTGCGTCGCCCACCCCGCCCCAGGCCGGCTTACCGCAGGATGGACAGGCTCTTGGCACCGATGTCCTGGCAGCCGTGCTGGATCCCGGCGATCAGGTACGGGACGAATTTGTGGATGGAGCCCTTGTCCTGGACCGAGCCGGAGACGCCCTGGGCGACCTTCACCTTGTCCCCCTCGCTGTGGAGAAACCATCGACCATCGTCATCGTCATCCCACGGTCGACCGCAGCCCGTGTGCCTTCACCAGGCCAGGTGTCGCAAGTGAGAAAGCGTCGCCAGGCGGCGACATCAAACTCCCACCTGTTACGATTTGGGCCTATCTACCTTGTGTACGGGACGTGAGTTCATGGACCTTACAACCAAGCATATATGTATTGTACCTTTACTGACCTGTTTGGTTGTTCTGTGACCTTGATATGGAGGGAAGCGTTACTTTGGATAAAAGTCTACGTGGTAAATATAATGTAATGTCTACATGGTAATGGGCAAAAGCTTGTTGTTGAGAGATGAAGAAAGATTAACATTACCCATCTATGACAAGAGCACAATCATTGATCCACTGCTTTGAGCATAGCATAACACATACTATGTTGCAGCGATCTATGTGCTGTATATGACTTATAAATTGACCATGGATGATAAGAAGGCCCACCTGAAGTATCGTTTCTGGCTGCTGCTGTTCTTCTCCATGGCGTCCAAGGAGCCCATGCCGCGATACTTCTTGAGCCGCACGCCGTCGGAGAAGAAGTACTCCCCGGGGGCTTCGGTGGTGGCGGCCAGCAACGACCCCATCATCACTGCAGCAGGAGAGGTCAGAGGTCAAAGGTCAAAGTCATGCAACGACCTCAACTGAAATTCAGTTCACTCAAAATGGATGTTTGTTCAACTCAACTCATTTCCTGAAGCGGAACAGAATCAATCCCCACAAACCCTGCCACCTCCATTTGGAAACACAGATGCTAGCCTGTGTGTGTGGCTGGGCCTTTTTCATCCATCCATCCATCCATCAATCCATCCATCCATCCAGGACAGAGAGACCGACCTGTCGACGCCCCCAGGGCGAGAGCTTTGACCACGTGTCCGACCGTCTGGATTCCCCCGTCGGCGATCACGGGAACGCCGAACCTCCGGGCGTACTCCGCCACCTTGTACACCGAGGTCCCCTGGGGCCGCCCGCACGCCATGACTGCAGGGGGGGGGGGGGGGGGAGGGAGGGGAGAGGCACAGTCACAAAGGGGAGCTTGCGGGTTCAATTCCCAACCACTTTGGCACCCGTAAGCCAGGCCGATAAAACCGGATGAAAAAAAAATACCCCGTCGTATCGAGGCTGAACGGAAGATTTAGCTGTGACAGACGCTGTGGCTGAGAGCATCTGCTAAGTGCCAAAAATGTAAATGAACATCTGGAAGATGTGGGAAATATGCCACTAGTTAATATCAATGGGCAGTGATCCAAGAGCGGAGATTGTTCCGCAGAGACGCCATATAAACACTGACGTCTCTGCTAAAATCTGAAGAGCCCAGCCTTGAGAGAAGAGCCTGGGGCACCTTCCTCCTCCTCCTCCTCCTCCTCCTCCTCCTCACCTTCCTGTGTGATGCAGATGGAGCCGCAGCCCATGCCCACGCGTAGCGCGTCCACGCCCGCGTCGATCAGGTTCTTCGCCTGGGCCGCCGTCACCACTGGAGAGCAGAGAGCACGTTAGCACGTTAGCACGTTAAAAAATCTCACACGCGCCCGTGACGGCACCACTTACGCCAAACACAACACAATATCTCCAAAATACGTTTGAAAGTGATTCACTGAAGAAGAAAAAAAAAAAAGTGAAGAGCCACCATTTTGGATGCTGGGCGACAGATGTTTGACAAAATTTCTGCCGGCAATGCTCACCGTTCCCTCCCACCACCTGAAGCTCTGGGTACTTCTGCTTGATGTAGTTGATCATGTTAATCTGATAGACCGAGTTCCCTTGTGAGGAGTCCTACGGAGACAGGACAGGAGAAAGCCATTTACATCGCATATGCTTCACGTGTCACTTCTGCTCACTGTATACTCAAGAAATCAACAAATGCATCGTCCCAATAGCAGAGATATGGCAGCACTAAATTTTACTTTTTTTTTTATTGTTCTTAATTACTCTTAATTCATTGTTTTTATTGCGTCCCTATTGTATTTCATCAGTATCACTGTTTGCCTTGTTTTGCTTTCGCTATTGCCGCTGTATTTATTATATGGCGCTGTATGGCTCGACCATTTTCTATCTTTTTTTATTGCTCTGTGAAGCACTCGGAATTGCATGGCTTGTATGAGACTTTAAAAATAAAGTTTGTTATTTTTACTACTACTACTACTACTACTACTACTACTACTACTACTAGGATGTCTACTACTGTTACTACTACTACTACTACTACTACTACTAGGATGGCTACTGCTACTGCTACTACTACTAGGATGGCTACTGCTACTGCTACTACTACTAGGATGGCTACTGCTACTACTGCTACTACTACTACTACTACTAGGATGGCTACTGCTACTACTACTACTACTACTACTACTACTAGGATGGCTACTGCTACTACTGCTACTACTACTATTGGATGGCTACTACTATTACTACTACTACTACTAATAGGATGGCTACTACTACTACTACTACTACAGGGGCCTTGGATGTCAGCAGTGGCATTGGGGCCGCTCTCTCCCTCTCGGACCCACCAGAACCACCACGTCCACGCCGGCCTGCATGAGCAGGTCCAGCCGGTACTTGTCGTCCTCGCGGGTGCCGATGGCGGCCCCGCAGAGCAGCTGCTTCCGCGAGTCCTTGGAGGCCAGCGGGTAGTCGCGGTTCTTCTTCAGGTCGGTCCGCGCGATGATGGCCACCAGCTCGTCGCTGTCGTTCACGATGGGCAGCTTCCCTGGGGAGGGGGGAGAGAGAGAGAGAGAGAGAGAGAGAGGGGGGCAGGGGGCAGAAGTTAGGCTCCATCTCTGCTTCAGTCATCACAACATCAGTAGGCCAAAACACAAGGGGGGGTTAGGACGCAGCATTAAGGCGGGCAACATACATCAAATTTTTTTTACATTACAGTCATTTGGCAGACGCTCTTACCCAGAGCGACGTACCAACAAAGTGCATACCCATAACCAGGGCTAAGTGCGCTGAAAGACCCTAGAGGGAAGTACGGATTCAAGCGCAAAGAATACAACGATAAGTCCTGTCCTGGGAACAAATTTGGCTGAATGACTCAGAGCAGGTCTTGTGAGGTCCTTCCAGGCATGTTCTTCAACAGACTATTAGACTAAGGCTTTACTGTTGACGCCTTAGTTTTGAAAGAGATACAAAACGGCAACGTGGCAACATGATCACGGATAAGATAAGATTACATTTGGGGTGAACATCCATCAAGATTGCGTGGACAAGACACTGGCATTGTCAGGGAGGTCATCAGATCATTCTGAACGTCCGGCAGTGTATCAGAAGGGTTCTGAGGGGAACGGCTTTAAACGAGGAACCCAGATCCAGAAGGACCCAAGTGGCCTCCCTCTAGCAACATAAAAATACATTTTGGAAAAAAAAAACAAAAAACAACTCGTCTCACCATGGCAACAGCACTCGAGAGCTCTTCGATCATGCGCGCATTTCCCATGAGCCCCTTTGGCGGGCTGAAACACAGTAACACTGTTCACCCGCTCTCTCCTCCTTACCTTTCTTGCTGCGCTGGAGAATGTCGTTGGCCTCTTTCAGCGTGACCCCCGCGGGCGCCACCACCAGGTCCTCCCTCTTCGTCATGGCCTGGAAAAAGGCGCACGCCGTCCGTTAACGTGAACAAACACAGCCTCGCGCTGCTGATTAGAACATTCATGAACATTCACAGAGACACACAGAGACACACACACACAGACACACACACACAGACACACAGAGAGACACACACGAGCACACACACAGAGAGACACACACACACACACAGACACACAGAGACACACACACACCTCCTCCAGGGGTCGGTCGTGCTCCTTCTCGGTGAGGAAGTCGATGTCTCGGGAGGTGACGATGCCCACCAGCTTGCTGCCCATCTTGCCCGTCTCGGTGACGGGGATGCCGGAGAACCCGTGCCGTACCTTCGCCTCGAACACGTCGCCCACCGTGTGCCTGGGGCTCATCACCACCGGGTCCGTGATGAAGCCCTGCTCGAATTTCTGAGCAAACGAGCGAATAAACACGCAGAGAGTGGTTAAGGTACATGACTCGATCCCCGGTGTAGCCACAATAAGATCCCCCCCCCAGCCATTGGGCCCTTGAGCAAGGCCCTTAACCCTGCATTGCTCCAGGGGACGATTGTCTCCTACTTACTCTAATCGACTGTACGCCGCTCTGGATAAGAGCGTCTGCCAAATGCCGTTAATGTCATGTTTACATGGACCACCCGCACTTCCTAACTGGACCTTCGAGGCCCCAGGTCCCGGCGGCAGTCCCCATTTCCCACTCCTCACCTTGACTTTCCGGACTTCGTTGGCCTGGAATTCCGGTGTGCAGTTGTGGTGGATGATCCCGATTCCTCCCATGAGCTGAAACACAAATCACGCCCCCCCCACCTCGAGTCAGCAAGTGCTTCCTGAACCTGGAATCAGCCAATCAGCATCTGACCCTCACTGACCCTACTGGAGCACAGCAACTGCTGTTCAACTGGACCAGTCGAACCGCTAAAGACCACTCGCATCTTGTGATTCTTCACCATTCGTCTCTTTCTACTCGTGGTCGGCGACTTGCGTTTTAAAATGACTCTGCTGCCACCTGTTGGCCCAACTGGAGAACTGCGTTCACCCAGGGAGGGGACGGATGTAACCCCCGCATTTCAACAGGCACTGCAGCACAGCACGGCGTGGTTTGATTAATATCAATAATATAAGAGTACAGTGCACAGGGTGCTCGTATTTCAAAGCCGCTGAAGTCAGGAGTAATCATGAACGAACGCGGCACTCGCACGAAGACATCGACGGCACGGAAAACGCACGACTCAGGGCATAATTCAGTTTTACGGGCGCCGGGAACCTGCTCTGGAGAAAATGGCCCTTCCACAACAAAACAAAACAAAACGAGGACAAACACCCGTCACAGAAGAGCACAACATTCGCTGATAAGCCGTGGGCGAAGGTCGCAACATTTGCATCTCGTGACGTTTCACGAGTCACCGCATTCAAGAGAGTGTTCAATAATGTCCTCTGAAAGGAGAGGGGGATTGAGGGATGTGGGGGAGAGGTATAGAGTGATGGAGGGGAGGATGAGGACGAAGGACGAAGGATGAGTGTCGAGGCCGCGCACGGGATGTGGGATTGGCGTCAGGTGCGCTGCGGGGGGCTGCGATTGGTTAGCGGCGGTGGGGGGCGGGGCACTCACCGCCATTGCGATGGCCATGGAGGACTCCGTGACCGTGTCCATGGGGGAGGAGATGAGCGGCGTCTTGAGGGTTATCTTCCGGGTCAGCGCCGAGGTCAGATCCTGAAATACACACAGGCACACAAGTGTAAGCACCATCTTCTTTTCTGGAATGACACACCTGAACAAGCCACAGGTAGGCATGGTGACACAAATCATTTCAGGTTCTCCGAAAATACTGGTGATGGCTTATTCATTCATGTTGACAGAGAACATGTATTTAATAAATTTACTGTAGACTATAGTGTTGAGATTAATATTAAACACACCGTTTATGAAGTGATTTAGCATTTGTGCGCATTGCCATTGAAGGGCGATGTAAGGTACAATTGAGGCCTGTGCAAAGCAAATATCACGCAATCCACTACAGAACCACTAGGGGGCAGACGTGACTAGAAATTGTGGCCATAAAACAAAGAATCCATTTTCTGGAAGGAAATACGTTAGTCTGACACAGTGTAAATGCATAAATGTGAGTGCTTAGTTTGAATGAATAAGAAAAAAATTATTCAAATTGCACAGGGAAAAAAACCAAAACGATTTGGATGTGTGTATGTAAACGTTGTCCAACAGACAGATAACATTTCTACCAGCTTTAAGGGGGAAAAAACGCTTTGAATCTGAGCTGAAGGCTAAGCACCATAGCATTTGTCTTTGTCGAAAGACAATAAAACCATTTAACTGACTTTTTGATTTCACCCTGAGATATAATGGAATATATTCCAATGACAGATTGTGGGCGACACTCATTTTTGATAATAAAATAAAAATGGAGTTTATAAATATTCCTGTATTATATTTCAGTCGGTTTTTTTATTGCTTTCATTTATTAAATAGAAAACAATGGCAACCAGACCAAAAAAAAAGGTAATCGAATCAAAGCGAAATTCACATGCAAACTAAAGAGTGGTGAGGGAGGAGAACAAACATGGTAAAAAAAGCAAAGTGTAATCTGGAGATGGCGGATCTGCACCCAGGCAGCGGGATAGAGAAAGGGAGGTCGCCGGTGTTGATCGGCAGATGACCCCTAGGAGTGTCCTTGGACCTGGAACGCTGGTCTTAAACAGATTAAGACTCTTTATCCAGACAGTGGCCCCGCTTAACCTTTCGCCCAGTCTCCTGCCAGACCGGTTCTCAAAACAAGGGGCCCGGGGCAGGTGCGAAACATTCTCTGGAAAGACACACCACCCGCGGAGGATCTTCCCAGCACCGAGGGGCTCTCTCTCTGGCAAACAACCCCCCAAACACACACACACACACACACACACACACACAGGCCGTCGACAAGCTTTTCGTTGTGTCTCGTTCTGAGGAAAACCCCGGAATTTTCCAAAGAACGGGCCGCTCAACTGGGAAGAGGCAGCTGTGTGGACCGGACCACACCCGCGTACAGAACCTCTACAGGTCCGGCAGGAGAAGGAGAAGAAGGTACCCCCGAAACATAAAAAATGGAGCGCTCCCAAATAAAACAACTTAACCCTTTCCGTCTCACGAGTGCCATATGGAACTCTCCACCCTATACCTTTTCAACCAATCAAAATGACTGCTATAATACGTTTTTTTAAATTCTCTCAACTGAAGGCAAAAAGCCCCTTAAGATTTGGGCTGAACCGCTTTATATCGGGCTCGAGGCTGAAAGGGTTAAACGTTTCTCCCAGACGAGCCCGGGGGGGGGGGGGGGGGTACTGCACTCGCTGTACCCGTACGTCGTTAGCACCGACTCTCTGCTCCCGGTACGTTCACACCGGCAGGAAACCTGGCAGCTTCTCTCGACAGGCGATTAGACTAAGCAGGCGGCAATCCCACACGGAGCAACAACGGGGCTGAGTGCCCTCGCCCGAGGGCCCCCACCGCTGTGCGGGTCTCATCCCGGCGACACCGGGGGCTGAACCACCAACCGCCCGGGTCCCGGACATACACGTCACGCCACCACTATTCGTTTGTTCTAATTTTGTTGCTTATTTTAGGACTGGAGGCGAGACAGACGCGGGCAGAGAGAACGGCGACGAAAGCCAGAAACATTTAGAGGGGGGGAGGGGGGGGGGGGGGGGGGGGGGGGGGACTCCTAACAGGCTTAACAGGCCACTGTGCCAGGACAGGGCAGGGACTCCCGCGATAGAGCCGAAACCACGTCTGAGCGGGAGAGTCACAGGTTCGAGTAATCCGATTGGTCGGCCGTGACGCAAGCTGGCCGCTCACCGTCCACGTCGACCAATCGCCTCCTTCCGAGGCCCCCCAATAGAAATCCAGAAATAATGGCTAAGATAAACAACATCAATTGAACGGAAACATAAGCCGAACACGAATTCACCTGAAACAAAAAACAAAACAAAAAAAAGACAGAAACTGACCCCCTTCGAATACCGGAGATTTCTTTCTGGGTTTCATTGCATTTAAACAGGAGCAGGCTAAGAAGGCGACGGTAGTTTATTTTGACGTGGGTCTCGGCGGGACCCCTGTGACTCTCCCGGCGCTCAGTAAAACAACCCGTTTGCTCTTCCCGGTCGCTAACTTTCCTTGGCAGGAGTTTTAATTTGACCTCCCCAAGGCCCTCTACGCTGAATAACAAAAACAAAAAACACCCGCCGCGTCGAGTCGAGCAGCCTTCGCCCTTCGCCAGACATAAACAGGGCTGCTGCGGAGTGCTTCATTTTATTTTTTCAAAACCTCACTTCACTAAAAATAGGCTGAGTGGGACAAGTGGAGTCTGCTTTAAATTAAAGGGGAAAAAAAAAAAACAATTTAAAAGTTTTAAATAGGAGGGTGTTTAGCAAGGCGACATTGCCTCTTTAATTACCAACGGGGCTTGGTTGGTTTTGAGTGGCCTGGTGGTTCAGGATGTGCTAGGTTCTCACGAAGCCGCCATTTTACAAACCCTGGCATTCCCAGGGATGGCAGGAGAGGTTCTCTCAGGAAAAGGTCCACAGTCACAAAAACCATCTCAAGGCCTGAGAAAACTCCCAGGGAAACGGGCGAAAAGTCCTTGGGTCGCACACACGGACAACACTACAAAACTTTCAGCATCTGTTTTAAAAAAAGACTACGCCAATGCAGCCAAATAATCAGAAGGTAAGCTTCTGAATTCACCCTACAAACAGCTCAGGCTTATACACTTTAGTTTCTTATTTAGGCTGGAATCTTACATGGGCGTATAATTTTATATTTCCATATATACACAAACACACACACACACATCCGAAGGCTCAAAAGGTAATTTCCTCCATATTCAACCCAACTGCTATGGCGTATCTCAAAATCTATGGAAAACTGTTTTCGTGCGGTGTGTGGACGCAATGTTTGTTTTTAAATGAGTCACAGTGGTTGAGACTGAAAAAAACGGTCCAATTTTAGGTCTGAAAAAAAAAAAAAAAAAAAAAAAAACACACACCAGCAGCTCTGTAACTGCTCCAGCGCCTCGTGTGCGTTGTCCGTTATTGTAAGGGCAGCTGTGTGCCAACAGAGTAATTGATCTCCCTCAGAAACCTCCGGACGCACAAACCTCGCCCCGGGGACCGCGCTAACAACCTGTTCACAGAGGAGAGACGCGGGAGAATCCTGGGGAGAGCTTCTCGACGTCAGCCGAATACCCGCGGCGGTTCGAGGTCGACCGCGGTCACTGCGATTCCGGCCGCCGCAAATCCTCCGTTCCGATCCCGGTCGCCCCGCCCCACGCGAGAATTCAAACTACCTTTCTGTTATTTTGGCAGGAAATATTATTTCTCAGGCCCTCGAGTCAATTCGGTTGAGTCAATGAACCGGAAATTCCGCCGGGATTCTCACAGAAGTTCTGCCCGCTTTTCGGTTCGTGACGCCCAGCTTCAGTTGCGAGGCCCAGCCAGCCCTCTGTTGTAAAACAACATTGGTGAATTTCGCCCTGCGACCTGCTGTTGGGACCGACGGGCGATTGTGTGCCGATTATCAACTGTCGTCGACACGCGGTCCAGAAGGCCCTCTTGACGGTCGACAGCTGCTTAACCGGCGCACACACAACCGCAGGCCGAACCAAGCCGGCCTGGAACACCCACGGTTCCGTTCGCCAGGAGCCGCGGTGGCGAAGCGGGCTAAGACGCAGCAGACTCGCGGTTGCAGTTCGCTGCA
Source organism: Conger conger (assembly GCF_963514075.1). Lineage (NCBI taxonomy): Eukaryota > Metazoa > Chordata > Actinopteri > Anguilliformes > Congridae > Conger > Conger conger. The sequence goes on from NC_083778.1 coordinate 18,111,911, forward strand.
GTTGCACACCGAGCACCGGGTCCTGCCAAAAAGGCCAGTTTGGCCGGCTCACGTTGAGCAGCAATAATTGGCTCGCCGCGAGGGAGGGAGGGACTTGGCAGGGTTAGTAGATCACCGCACGATAAAGCACCTCGGGCGCCTCGGAGTCACGAGCACGAGACGAGGCGGCTTGAAGAAGGCGTGTCGCTCCCCTACGGGCCGCCGAGGGACGGGGTGTGGGCGGTGTATCTAATACTTGCTCTAATTGGGATTAGACGGGGCACAAATTGGCTATCAAATTGGGAGAAAAATGGAAAAATCTTTTTTCAAGACTCTGTTCGCCATCTCTTCAAGCAACTGGAAGGGAAACTTGATAAAGGCATCCTTTATTGTGTCAAAATATTGACATTTCAAAAATGTTTTTGCATGCGCAGGTAGCACTGTCGTTTTAACTTCAGGGCACTTCTAAACTTCTAGACTTTTCCAAGTTAACAAGGGGGTGTAGTCTTGACCGCAGCTTGGGCTGAAAAATCTTGTTGCCGTGGAGCTGACTCTTCGCACCGCAGTAGTGTTTGTGTGGAGCAGGCTTATAAAGGGCGTGTGTGTGTGTGTGTGTGTGTGTGTGTGGTGTGTGTGTGTGTGTGTGTGTGGTGTGTGGGCGGAGGGTGTGGGCGAAGTGTGGCCGATCAGGGGAAACAGACTCACCACTTCGTCTGAGGTGAAGTCAATGAAACCAGGCAGGATCAGGAAGTCGCTAGAGAAAGAGAGAAGAGGTAGTGTAAGTCAATAGGTTGCAGCAACGCGTGGAGCACGACTGACATTTACACAGACAGCAGACTCGAAACGAGACATTTCCACTGACGAGGGGGAAAATGCCCCCGGGTTATTCAGCGAGACTGAACGCATCGCACACCTGCTGTTGCACACAGGCCAGCCCGTTCAGGGCATTATGACCTAACTTGCCCACCGCTGCTGACGAAACTCCTCCAACGTTCAATTTATTTCACAGCAGCACAGTGCAACTTCCGTGGAAACCTACGGTCATATGACAGAGAGACGCTAGCATGCGCAACAAAAATAAATAAAAAAAATACAAAAACAAACAAAAAAAATACCAAGCAGAAGAGGCAAATAAATGTGACCACCCTTCCCTTCCTTTCCCTTCCCTTCTATGGGAAGTCTGCAAGCCTAAAATCCACAAACAGGGCCCCATCGCAGGCCAACACTCACCAGCTCCAGCTGGAAGTAGTGCAAAGGGAACGTTAAATACTATACTATATTATATTATAACGTTAAATAGGCGCCAGATCCCTGAACAGAGCACGTTTTTCTCAGCCTCGGTTAAAAAAACGCGCCTTCCACAAAACGCAGCGTTGGCCATCGCTGCTCCAGAATCGTCCTGCCGTCTGTCATTTTGTCGGGCATTTCCTCAATGTCTGTATTTACTGGGCTCTCCTCCTCTCTCTCCCCCCCTCATTTTCCAGGTGTTGAACTCGCCCTCGATTTCAGGGGTCAGTGGTGTGTCCCCCCCCCCCCCCCCCCAACAGTCCTCCCCAGAATGGCTCAACTGGGGTAATTCATTGGGCCGTTCTGAACAACGTCCACTGTGAAGCAGTTTTTAAACCACTTGATCAAGCGATCTCACCACTCGCATAGCAGGCACACACATTTCTTGTTCCATACTGTATACATTTCTTGTCAATAGCCTATAACCTGGTGCAAGGGGTTCACAGCGGGAACCTTCAGAAAACACATTTTTCAGTCTGGTTGCAAACAAGACACACATTGAGTAAGCACCACCCACACAGGACCCACAAATAATCCACCCATTCCAGTTGAGCACGTTGCTCAAGTCTAGAACCCACACCCATTACCCAAACTGTTTTGAATCTTGGCCCAGCACTATGACACCAGATTCGACCTATCAAGGTCTCGGGCTGAAGGCCAAGAGTAGTTAATTAGTCGAATCGGGTGTTGAAGTGCTGGGCTAAAACGAAAAACTGAAGCCCCCACGTCAGCCATTTTAGGATATGACTGGACAGTGCCTTTATCCAAAGTATTTGGGGGTTAGGCGTCTTGCTCAGGGGACCCTTCGACACACCCATGGCGGGATTAAACTGGCAACCCTCCAACTGCCAGACGACTGCTCTTACCGCCTGATCGAATGTTGCCACTTTGACTTGACAGCATCTTAATCTCTTGATTAATTACAGAAGACCTGCTCTTGATTTACATTTGTTTTGTTTTTCTTTGTTTTTTACCGTTTTTTTAAGTGGAGCTCCCACCATTTCAAAGATATGCAAATCACAGTAAACCCAACCTCCCCCTTAAGATGGAAGGCTAAAAACCAGGGACAGTTTGTATACACACCCGTTCGCCTCAGAAAACCCAGCTAACTCTGTAATCCTGCTTTGAGGGTTTTCCCCTCAGTGTAGATATCCAGCTAACTGTAATCCTGCTTTGAGGGTTTTCCCCTCAGTGTAGATATCCAGCTAACTGTAATCCTGCTTTGAGGGTTTTCCCCTCAGTGTAGATATCCAGCTAACTGTAATCCTGCTTTGAGGGTTTTCCCCTCAGTGTAGATATCCAGCTAACTGTAATCCTGCTTTGAGGGTTTTCCCTCAGTGTAGATATCCAGCTAACTGTAATCCTGCTTTGAGGGTTTTCCCTCAGTGTAGATATCCAGCTAACTGTAATCCTGCTTTGAGGGTTTTCCCTCAGTGCAGTTATCCAGCTAACTCCGTAATCCCGCTTTGAGGGTTTTCCCTCAGTGTAGATATCCAGCTAACTGTAATCCTGCTTTGAGGGTTTTCCCCTCAGTGTAGATATCCAGCTAACTGTAATCCTGTTTTGAGGGTTTTCCCCTCAGTGTAGATATCCAGCTAACTGTAATCCTGCTTTGAGGGTTTTCCCTCAGTGTAGATATCCAGCTAACTCCGTAATCCCGCTTTGAGGGTTTTCCCTGAGTGCAGTTATCCAGCTAACTCCGTAATCCCGCTTTGTGGAACAGGCCCCGGGGCGACGCATAGAGCGAGCTCTCCTGCCGCCTGGCTGTCTCAGCAACTGGGGCGTGAGTAAGAGCCAGAGAAAGGAGTCGGCCAGGCCCTTTCAGAGACGGAACGAGAAGGAGAAGCGAGGAGAACGGAACGGGGAACTAAAACACCAACAGAAAGGGAGAGCGAGAGAGAGAGAGAGAGAGAGAGAGAGCGAGAGAGAAAGAGAGAGAGCGGGAGGGGGAGCAGGAACGGGAGAGAGAGAGAGAGAGCGAGGGAGAGAGAGAGAGAGACAGAGAGAGAGGACGTACAGGACGTACAGCAACTCCACCGATTGCACTTCGCACCAAAGGTGCCCGGCGGGAAAATATCCGAGGCCGATCCGGCCTAAAAAAAGGCAGCCTTTCCCGGGCCATCGCCCACCGCTGAAAGGCTGACCCCGGCTCCCTGGATGTCAGCCTCAGGGGCAAGGCTGCGGTGCCAGGCTAGCTGCTGCTGCTGCTGCTGCTGCTGCTGGGAGGACCCGTGTCAGAGGCCTCTGGAGGTAAACTCACCCCCAATAGAACGGCAGCTCCCAGCTGTGTTCCCGTTTTCAACGAACAAGGGTCTCAATATGTCACAGTATCGTAACTTATAGGCAGCGACAAAACAGGAGTGGCGCCCCCCCCCCCCCCCCTCTTAGAAAAAGAGCAGAGTGTACCGGCTAAAACCGAAAAACAGGTTAGGTTTGGACAAGTTCTCCTTTCCAAACAAAAACAATACGGTCACAAAATCAATTACGGGCTTGCCTTCCAAACTACTGGAATTGCACAATCAAAATGGCCTTTTGTTTTCTCCGAGCCAGACTACCCCGCCGGTTTGAAAACGGCAGCGCTGCGACTGTTTACGGAGAGGGAAGTTAAGGCCAGACAGCCGCACCGCAGGAGCGTGCCCTGTTTACACTGGCTCTGAAGAGAAACTGAAACCAGCTGGGGCGTGCGAGCCTTCATCTCCAAACCCAACGACTCGGGCAGTCGATAAAGCGGCCGCGCTCTGTGAAACGCCTCATCGTTAATATCGCGTCGCTGGTAACCGCCAACGTCATCAGGCGGAGACAAATCCTCCATCGGAAGGGATTAGTCTCTTGCGCCGCTCGAATTAAGACCGCAAGACTGCCAGGGCTTAATGATGTTAATGGCAGGCGATGTGAGGCTAACGTCACGCTAATGGCCGTAGCTTAGCCCGTCTGCACTTGCAGGCTTTGAGCGATCCGTCCTTGTTCACTTTTTTGAGGTTATTCCTTACGTAAGAGCATAGGGATTTAAGGATTGGTCCCTTATCTGGTGATAATGTCAGATCCTTGACAATAATACCCATTCGCATTATGATACATTTAGTTTCATACGCCTCCAAGAAAAACCACAAGCTTTTTTTTTTTTACAGATTTTTAGCTGCAAAAAGAATGCGCATGACCGTCAAAGCCATCACGATCAAATGAACTGCCACATACCTGAATTTGACAGAACTAGTGCATCCCACTTTAATTACACAAGCTGTCATTCTTTGCGCTGGTGTGGACTGCGATTGCAAAGTGTGTGTGTGTGTGTGTGTGTGTGACTACAAGGAAAAAAAAAAAAAAGAAAGAAAAAAAAATCATCACCCACAGCCCCTCAATTCATTCCTCCCTCAATCACCGCCCAAATATTTTAAGAAGGCAGAGGGGGGGGGGGGGGGGGGGGGGGGAATTGATGCAGACGGCCGGTTTCCATGGATACCGTTCGAAGGTTGCTATGCAGCCGGGAGCGACCTACCTAACAACCACCCTGCACGACTGTGTTTTTTTTTTTTTTTTTTTTGCTGAGGTTTCTGGAAAAGAGACTGTTTACAGTGTGGGGGGGTGGGAGGGGGGGGCATGTCTCGACACCACCTGTCTGCCAGCGAATCGGTGAATTGCAGTCCCGCCGACCAGTGTCCTCGCCGAATTGATTCTTTTGTGCAAACACAGTTTTGCATCAAAAATACCATAATCGCAAAGCCCCTTTGCCCCCCCTTTTTTCTTTTAAAAAGGGAAACGCAGTCTTCACCTGACCGGTATTCCTTCATTATGTATCACGACATGTCGCTAACAGTCTTGAGCTGGAGCTAAACTGACTTGACTGATTTTGTCCACCGAGATGATTCATGTGAATATCCTTCACGCAGTGATGGCAATGCCCATTTAAACTACAAATAACATAAACATACACTCAGTGACTACTTTATTCGGTAGCCCTCTACATCAGCTTGTTAATGCAAACATTTAATCACGTAGCAGCAAATAAATGCATAAAAGCAGGCAGACGCAGCCAAGAGGTTCAGCTAATAAGTCTAAAAACTGTCTAATAAATACCTAATAAAGGGCTCACTGGGTGTATATATTTGTATATATGTGTAGCATGCATTAAAAAGCAGCCCTGGCCCTTACCGAGACAGTTTTCTGGTACAAGGCTTAGAATCTGAGATTGTTTTAATGCACCAGGACAAGAGACTTAGCTTGTTAAAACTGATGGTTGACAGCAGGGCATTTAGGCATTTAACCGACTGAAAAAAAATAAATAAATAATGGCATTTGGCCGACGCTCTGGAGCAAAGCAGGGTTAAGGGCCTTGCTCAAGGGCCCAACGGCTGTGCGGATCTTATTGCGGCTACACCGGGGATGAAACCGGCAACCTTGCGGGTCCCTGTCACGTGCCTTCACGACCCCGAGAGGCGTCATAACGCCGGTGTGTGTGTTCCACTTCATTCAACCCATTTTCATATCTAGAAGAGTTGCAACAGAAACTTGTACGAGTCTGAATTTGCCTTCCAAATTTTTCTGCTGCAGGGGTATTTTTTTTTTTTTTTTACTTATTGAAAGTGACACATTCCCGGTTCTGTGAGAAGTTAAATGTATTCCTGACTCCGCCCGTTGTTGTAAAAGCAAAAACGCAGTCATTTCACAAAGCAGGCGTTCACTCCGACATCGCGGCACACCTGAACATCCATTCACTCGCATCACGTGGCTGTAAAAATGCAAAAGCCAACAAAGATGAACATTCCAGAATATTAATTCGGAACACTAATAATCGTAATAATAAAAGTCTCACAAAATGTCAACAGACTAGTTTGCTTGATGACTTATCCTATAGAAGGCAGACGGGGCTTGAAACTGGACCGCACCATCGTGAGAACACGACCAGGGACCCACCACTGCGGAGGGAGCAGAGGGGTCCGGCTGGCCGCGGAGTCTAGATCGGAGGCTATAAAGACGACCGGGTTAAGGTGCTGAACCGAGACAGGCTGGAGAACGGGGCAGACACCCCCTGCAAGGGGATCCTGGGTGTGGGAGGAGAGGAGAGGAGAGGTGAGGAGAGAGGCTGGCGTGGACTGACCTGTATAAACTGCCTTCGCCCACGTATGCAGGAGGGCTGTGCCGGCAAATGCCTCGGCACCTCTGGTAAATCCCCACAGCGAACAGAGGGACACCCTTTCTGTTGCACTGGAGACAGTATTCCAGTCTTAAAAGACTGCCATAGACTTGGTTCTCTTATTGGGGACCGGTGCTTTTCAGGACAGCTGGTACTGAGGGGAGACTGTGGGTCTGGAGGTCTTAGGAGGACTGGGCGGGGAATGAGTGTTTAACAGCTCATTAAGATGATGGTGTCATGTTAATTTTGTAAAGGTGTAAGTTTGTTGATTGTTTTGTTTTTTGTTTTCCTCGCCTTTGTTTTTGTTTTTGATGTTGCCAAAGGGCTGTATGTATGGCACAGTAAAGGTGTGTCAAATCAAAACCCTCTCTCTCTCTCAGTCTCTCAGCCATGCAGGGAATGCCACACGAACGGGGCCTGCGTGGTGCCTAAACCATGCCTCAACGTTCACCTGCCAAACCTGTCAACCGCCAAACCTCTTGCATGCGGTGCACATGACTGTTCACAGGTCCGTCATGTGACACCCGCCCCCCGCCCGCCCCGCCCCGCCCCCCGCCCGATTGCATTACGGACCGTCCACGATGATCTCCGTCACGCTCGACGTTCGGCGGTGAATTGGGGCCCGCGCGTCGTTAATTTTAAAACGCTCTCGCTCATGAACGGAGCGACTGTTCCCCGCATCGTCCCCACGTCACCTGACAGAGATTACCGCGGAGCGTAGGCCAGTCAAAAGGGTGAGGAATAACGACCCACAGACACACAAAAAAAAAAAAAAAGCACAGCAATACATTCTGAACTCACACGACCCCTGCTTTCAACCTTATCCTGTACATATACGGCTTGTCATCAACTTGCCGGCGAAGTTCGATATTCCACACAAGCAACAAATTTGATTACACAGACATTGCCCTCTGTCTGCGTGCGTTTTAGCAAGTTATTGAGTGAGAGAGAGAAAGTGAGAGAGAAAGAGAAAGAGAAAGAAAAATGGCACATCCCCCCCCCCTCCCATTACAGAAGACTTATTTGGCAGGGTAAAACATAATTTTATTAGGAATAGTTTTTGAATAATAATCATTTTCACATTAAAAATGTGTAACTGAGAGTCAAGCCGAGTGAAAACATAGCACCATAAGAAAATAAATGTGAATACACACACGCAGTTTACTTAAGAGTCCTCTTGCAAACTGAAGTGGGGGGAAATCAGTGAAAGTTTTTTAAGAGAGATAGGGCAGAACAAAATGATCTTACACCAGCGTGACTGGACTGCACGTCCTGCAGGCCGCAGTGTCTGCGGGCATTTGTTCCCATCGCACGTCACGCCACCAGATTTCGACAATTATCTTACCTGCTCGGTTCAGATAACAAGCAAATTGCAGAAATCGGGGGGTGTAGCGCGCGGCAGGAGCAAACGCTTGCAGACACCGCAGCCCGGAGCACGTGGAGTCGAGCAGCCCGGTCTTGCACAATCTCAGGCAAACGTAACAGTAGCGATTGCAGAATTATATTGCCGGTTCAGGGGCTACTGAAAGAGACACTGGGTGCAATGTACCAGAAAAGAAGTCGGGAAGGGTGATGTGATTAACTTGGACATGGAAAAGAACAGCACTTGAAATGAGAACTCGGCACAGGACAAACTGAAAGCACAGGACGCACGCAGTCATGCAAGGTATTTTCTTGTGGAACTTTTTTGTGGGGTGGAATTATATAATTTGAAAGGGAAAGCAAATATAATTCCACATACAAATGATTGGCACGTGTGTTAGTAAGGACCTCCCCGATTCCCAAGAGTTAATGTGATCTTTGGCCAATTGACAATTTCAAACCAGAGCACAGTTCTTAAATTACACGTTCTCACAGTGCATTAATAAAAGGCGTGGATTTAAACAGTATCCACTAACATGCATGCATTTATTTTTTTTATTTATTATTTTTTAAAGTCATCCACCACAGAATGAAAGAGAGCAGAAGAGAGAAATATGGGACTAGTATGGGCATTGTTTTGCTTCCCCTGTGGAACGCACCGCTTGACAGAGAGGGGGTGGTTGTGGCGTTAAAGCGTAAAAGCCAGTCGTATTTACTCACTTGTATGTCATCCCTTCACCTTTTGAGCATAGCTGTTCGGCTGTGAGCCCATCAGCGACAGACTGAGTAGCGGATCTGGCGATTCAAAACGTGTTTCCCGTCATTACATGCCGGGGGGAATACAGCAGGGCACCAGCGCCAGTCCAGCTGGGGTAGGCGCTCATAAACAATGGAAGAGGAACCGCTTTTAGGGAACTTACTTGTAGGTCAGGCCGTCGCCGATGGAGAAGAGTTGCTGGGCGGTCAGTCCATCTTCGGGGACGTAGCCGGTCCCTCCGCTGATCAGGTAATCTGCCATACTGTCAGAAGAGAGAGAGAGAGAGGAGAAAGCGCACATCAACGCTCTGCCAAGACGAAAGCAGACCGTTGGCACTGGAACGTCGCTTATGCAACCGTCAGAAATGTGCTAAATTCCTACATACACACAGAATGTTCCCTCGGTTTATTTCAACACAAGAGAAACGCATTTCCTCTGCCACCCTCCCCAAAAAAAGAAGAAAAAAAAAACTTTTCCCTTGGCGTACACATGATTACATAGTGCAGAGTGAATTATTGAGTGAGTCTGCGATGGGTCATTAAACGACAATAAACTCATGAATACAATGAAAATGGATAAGCTAGGCGTTTCAGATGTTGACTATCATAGAGATATAGAGAGAATACGCATGATAAATATATTGTTCACCGCTGAAACCAAAATAAAAAGTACGCATTTTGACGCACTACAGCAATAGGCTACCGATTTCTTTTTATTTTACCTACTGGCCCGGTGACCTACATTGACTGTAAACATGGAATTCATAGCGCAGAGTACGATGCCGATCAAGACACCACCTAACGTGCAAATTCAGAAGAAAAGCAATCGCGTCGTCTTAAACAAATCACACACAGTTCAATATTACATGTAGCCTACTGTAGCAAGTAAATCAATACATAACACAGCGCATCTTATCCTGACACACCCGTTTAAATCAATTGGCCTCACAATAACGGTACTGGCTGTGACAAATTCAATACCCTCAATATCTGCGACATGGGCTAATTGTGGTAAATATTAAGCAAGCTAGCAGGTAACAACTTACATAAATTAATAGGGTTCAGATAGTACAGCTACGTGACCATTTAGACATTTTATCAGCAGGACGTCTCATGGCTCATGTGTTAGCAACATACATAGCTCCCTGGCGTTAGCTAGTAGCTTAGCTAACGTGGTTCGACTTAATGGGAGAGTTGAAATGAATTAATGTCGAGCAAAGAAACCTCACAACAAACCCATTAGTTAGCTAGCTAGCTCACTGGTGCTAGATCGCAACCATCAAGCAAGCAACATTTCCCTAATGAAAACGAAAATATCGCTCACTGGAAGATCACGTAAGCTTGCTGGCTAGCTAGCGCAGGAGGAAATTTCAGTGAAACGTGCTCAAGTATAGCATGCGAGCACATTTCACCATCTTCCTCGCTTACCAGGAATAGCCATAACATGGCCATGCTAAAACGTGTCACCACAACCTAAATGCACAAATACGATCGTAAAGAGCAACGATGAAATTCAGACGAAACCTTGAGGAAGAGTTCGCGACAGTTCCAGGTACTCTTCGGTCCGTCGGAACACGCTGTTCACAACGTGCGCGCTTCCCCGGGGTTGAACTTTCTTTGGCTAATTACACAAAAAGGTAAACGGTGGGCTAAAGCAAAAAACCAGCCCAAGTGCAGAGAACGCAAGCGTGGCAGTTCACCCAGTCTCTGTCTGATCCAGCTCCAATGATGCGAGGATCACGGATCCTTATGCGATTGCAGTTTGTAATACTGTATCACGGCTATGAAGAATCGGTCTAGTGACGCGTCATATCCTTTCTACTCCAGAGCATCACACGTGGTTGAGCGGTTTAGTCAGTAACAGCAGAGTTAACTATTTCCTTGTTAGCTGCTGCTGACTGAAAACAATATAACAATTCAATATCTTGCTTGTCAAATATAGGTTCAGATTTTTAATTGCGAAATGTTGGAGGCTACTCAAGGTATAATGCGCGAATATTAGCTGTATTTTTTTTCCTTGCACGGGAAGTGTGTGTGTGGGGTACGGGGGGGTAGAGGGAGTGCGTATCTGTGGGATATTATGATATTCACATTTTTCTTTTTCTTTTTTAAATAGTCTCCTCAGCACAAATATGCTTTCATAAATACAGGGGTACAATTCAGAGAGCCACATACCCTGTTAAAAATCTAGGCACTATTGACATTAACCTTTAACGACTGCGGAATACACACCTGCTTCACTATGGACATACTGTCCAACCAGCCACACAGATTGGCATATCCTTCCTAGGACATGAATATTTATTCCTGTCCCCTGTGAGAGTTCTTAATCTTAAAAACCATATATCCTACTATGCCGATGCCGAAAGGTTCCTCCTTAGATTCGAACCTGCAAACCCCCAAATACACCGAGCCCCAGCATTTCAGTGAGAGTGGAGGTACATTTCCCAAATGTATCCTGAACATACAGTGATTGGTACAACTGAGTCAATATTCCTGGCTAGGGGTCCAATTCTATGTACCTATAGGGCACCAATCCCAGTGACGGCACCTTCTCAGGCACTTTGCGCATCTTTATTTCTGAAAGTGCAGAGTTCATGTCGGCTAGCAGAGGAGGCAGATAGGCCAGCGACATGAAATGTTGAACTATATCAATAAGCAAACAAACAGACTATGCGTGGCAGTATGCTCAATTTCAGTTGTATTGTTTTACCTAAGGGTGCAGGTATGGATTTACAGTATTTTTCCCAATTAACATTTGTCATTAAAATAACTGGAAGGGTGAATTCAGGTAATCCAATGTGTCCCAAATCACCCGAATTCACCCTGTTTTGTGAAAGTGATTTGCACACAATTGGTATATAGAGGACATAGGCTCGAACTAAGACAGGCAAAATTCCCCTATCGAATGAAATCGTAATTTTAATTGGAAACTGATATGCCAACATTTTAATGATGAACTGTGCCCTTGTGTCGTTAAGCCTGTAGTAGGGTAGTCTATACCAACGTACAAGCAATAATTGAAATTACTATAATTTAAGATGCATGACAGTGCACGTTTTTTGTCATGAGAAGAACGTGACCGGTTATCAAACCAATCCCTTTCATGGCATGTTCAAGAATATATTGCTTGGCTCGAAGATAAATTGGAAAGCTTGTCTGTCTGATTTAAAGTCAGTTGGAAACAATTAAGTGAAGCCAATTTAGTCAGCAAGTACAGTGGTTCTTTTTAAAAAAAAAAGAAAGGAAGGAGAGTGAACCTCAAATTACAGTTGCCCTGAGAGCTGGTGTGCATCACAGTCCTAGCCCAGCTTTTAACCACTCCAGATTGTATAAACCACAAAAGAAGAAATATATGATCTATTATTCTTTTTTTAAGAGGCCTGTGAGCATTTGTGTTCACTCATCACCTTCTAGGTTAGTGTGACTCAACACACGTCCCCAACATCACAGTGTACACCGTCGGTTCGGGCTGCCTACCTGCTCTCGGTAAAATATCGTTCATTACATTACATTACATTACTTTACATTAATGCCATTTGGCAGACGCTCTTATCCAGAGCGACGTACAGTTGATTTAGACTAAGCAGGAGACAATCCTCCCCAGGAGCAATGCAGGGTTAAGGGCCTTTCTCAAGGGCCCAACGGCTGTGCAGATCTTATAGTGGCTACACCGGAATTTGAACCACCGTCCTTGCGGGTCCCAGTCATGTACCTTAACCACAACCACTAGCGTAGTGGTTCACAATTCACAATTCACAAACAGTCCTACTTGTGGTACAGTAGTGTTTGCCTCTGATCATAAGCCCCTCGCTTTTCACAATGGGAGTGTGGGTATAAGGGTACAAATAACTACTGGATTCTGCCACCTCGAAGAAAACTCAAATCGGACACTAAAACTGAAAAACTGCAACTTCCTGTTACGAACAAACTGGTGAGGGCGCATTTGACATTTGATTGAGAGAGTTGACAGCGTCTTTAACGTTCTCCCCACATAGCTGTGAACAAAAAAAATGCTTAAAATAAGCAATCGTTGTTTTGTTTTTTTGTTTTGTTTAGTTCGTTTAGCAGAAACACAACAGCGTTCCACTGGATCAGAGCGAGCATCTGCTTCCCTCTAAGAGCGGGCGGCTGGTTACCATGAGCAACGCGGCTCTTTCGCGCGGCTCAGCTGCGAAGCGAAAGCGAGCCGTTTCAACGATCCGCGGCGAGGGCGGGCTCCGAGGCTGTCATGTGGCGGAGCTATTCCTGCACGGGAGGTACAGCGGGCTGTTTGTGTTCCTTTTACACGATTACCACCTGGTTATTTTCACTCGCAAGGCTCACTGTGGGGCCCCTTACTGAAATCATGTGTTAAATAAAACCATGTGTTCGAAAGCCACACGTGAACGATAAAAAACGATCGCACTGAGTGAAACGCTGTTTCAGTTCAAGTGTAAAATTATTACGAAATATAATATTTTAAAAAGTAAGTGACGTGAAAATGCGAAGATCAAAATGCCTCAAATTTAATTCACATGTGAAAAAAAATCATGTATCTAAATTAACCTGTGAAAGTGTGATGTTTTTCAACTTGGTGAATGGTGCTCCCATCAGCTATAAGGAGAGATATATATGGTACACACCTGTAGTACAGGATGTGCAAATAGGGCAGGAAGTAACGTGACAAAATACAATTTCCTGTAAATGTAACATGACCAGTAGACACCACTGTTTCCATCATCACCTGAAAAAAAAAATCTTTGTTCTTTGCATCTTAGCAGTTGTTGATTCACCTGGAGAAAGACCTTCTGTAGTTTCGTCCGTAGGCATCATTCTATTGGAGCATCTCAAAGAGCTTTTGTCTTGGTAAATGGTGGGCATTTATATAGCGCCTTTATCCAAAGTGCTGTACAATTGATGCTTCTCATTCACCCATTCATACACACACTCACACACCGACGGCGATTGGCTGCCATGCAAGGCGCCGACCAGCTCTTCAGGAGCATTTGGGGGTTAGGTGTCTTGCTCAGGGACACTTCGACACAGCCCGGGCAGGGGGGAATCGAACCGGCAACCCTCCGACCGCCAGACGACTGCTCTTACTGCCTGAGCCATGTCGCCCCAGCATCCCTATAGCTACAGTGGTCCACAATAGGGCACAAGCGTGTGAATACATTGCGCAGTCAGCCGCATAACGTCGATTGCAGCCAACCGTGCCCAAACGGACCGAGCACTACAGGGACTTCCCATCGGTCCTCAGTTTGTTTAAAGCCCTCGGGAGCGCGTGTGATACAGAACTCGTTCATTTGATTGATTTGTGATCACCACTCCGGTGAGGAAATCAGATGCGCGGGACGGTCAATAACAGGACGTTTGGGGGGGGGGGGGGGGGGGGGGCTTTGATGTTGTTCCTCTGGCCAGCCGGCAAGTTCAAACACTAAACTGAGGCTCACTGTCCCCACAGCTGTGCCTGAGGGTCGGCTGATGCTATTTTAATGCGGGATTTGCCATTTTGCACTTCCAGGATTAAATACGGCGCGCTGCGATGATCTAATCCTCCACTGTATTTTTTGTGTCTTGTCTCAGGACCCTTGATTAAAGTGAAGCGAACAGCCCATGGGTATAATGCCTCTAATAATACCTTTTTCATACAGCATATTAGGATATTGAGTGGGGGTTGGGGGGGGGGGGCTAGAGGGACCGCATGTCTGCTGTGGGATATTATGATATTCACATTTTTCTTTTTTTCAAAATAGTCTCCTCAGCACAAATATGCTTTAATAAATACAGGATAAATAGTGGCCTGTAGCGTAGTGGTTAAGGTAAATGACTGGGACACGCAAAGGTCGGTGGTTCTAATCCCATGGCCACAATAAGGCCCTTAACCCTGCACTGCTCCAGGGGAGGATTGTCTCCTGCTTAGTCTAATCAACTGTACATCGCTCTGGATAAGACCGTCTGCCAAATGCCAATAATGTAATGTAAAGGAGTACAATTCAGAGGGCCACATACCCTGTGAAAAATCTCGGCACTTATCTCGGCACTACTGACATTAACCTTTAACGACTGTGGAAAACACACCTGCTACACTGTGTGACATACTGTCCAACCAGCCACACGAATTGGCATGTCCTCCTAGGACATGAATATTCATTCCTGTCCCCTGTAGAGGACATGACTCTCTGGTCTTAATCTCTAAAACCATATATTCTATTATGCCGATGCCGAAACCTACACTACAAGGGACATTCAACATGTTTGAAGTAGTATGTCCAAAAAATACTAATATTTAAACCTTTTTTCTGTTTGCTGTAACGACTTCCAGGATCAGTTCAGAGCAAGGTTCCTCCTTAGATTCGAACCTGCAAACCCCCAAATACCCCGAGCCCCAACATTTCTCCCCTACCCAAATAAAGTGACAGTCCATCCATCCATCCATTATCTTAACCCGCTTATCCTGAACAGGGTCGCAGGGGGGCTGGAGCCTATCCCAGCATACATTGGGCGAAAGGCAGGAATACACCCTGGACAGGTCGCCAGTCCATCGCAGGGCACACGCACCATTCACTCACACACTCATACCTATGGGCAATTTAGACTCTACAATCAGCCTAACCTGCATGTCTTTGGACTGTGGGAGGAAACCGGAGTACCCGGAGGAAACCCACGCAGACACGGGGAGAACATGCAAACTCCACACAGAGAGGACCCGGCCGACCGGGATTCGAACCCAGGACCTCCTTGCTGTGAGGCGGCAGTGCTACCCGCTAAAGTGCCAGTGGAGGTACATTTTCCTGCGTCAAGGATCACATTTCCCCAAATGTACATACAGTAATTTCCCAAGCAAAACAATATACAAATGAATTATATATTCCTGGCTAGGGGTCCAATTCCTTGTACCTATAGGGCACCAATCCCAGTGATGGCGCCTTCTCAGGCACTTTGCGTAACCGTTATTATTTGAGAGGGCAGAATTCCCGACGTTCCCAGTATCCCCAGAGCAGCGTTGGGATCCCGGCCCGCTCCTCCCTCCGGGCGCGGGTCGGCCGGTTGTCCGGGGCGGCGGGAGTGACGCCGGTCAGCTGCAGCAGCGAGAGGGGCTGTCATGTGAAGATGACAGGGGGAGGGGGCCGCATGAAGACCAGGTACTGGGCCCCAGATTCTCCCGGGTGGAGGCTATATTAAGCCACGAATGTAACTTACTGGGACCGCATCCGAGCATGTATTATTTTTAAGAGGTGTTTATGGGTCCCCTGTCTTCCCCCCAAAATAGCCCCTGGCATAATCCTAAAGGGGCAGCGCGTTTTTTTGATGTGGTCTCCGCGCCGAAGCCTCTCAATTAGACGCCGTTTCATCTGTTGTGTAGGCCTCAAAATGCACGTCTGTCTCCTGGGCCCTGCGCTCTCCTGCAATTAACTGTGCGCGCGAGGTAGCCATCGGTACGAATGCAGGAAGCCAGAACAGGAATATTTTTGCGGGGAAGTAGAATTGAATTGAAGTCTCACAGCAATTGTTCATACATTGAAACTGAGCGCATTATGTCTGTATAATATATGATGTAATATACCATATCTAATAGCAGTTCAGGCTAGGTGAATAGACTCAACAGAGTAATTTTTGGTTTATGAATTAAATTAAATTAAATTAAATTAAATTCAATGGTGCTTTATTGGCATGACAGAATAGGCATTTGTATTGCCAAAGCATATTCAATAATAAAATTAAACAATAATATATACAAATTATACACAATAGTGCACAAGTCATGAACCGTATATGAGCAACATGTAACGTATAACAAACATAACAAAACTATATTTTATGTATTGAATAAAATAGAATGGAATAACTTCTAACTGCGCCATTATCTACTTTGGACATATCCGTTTCAGAGAAGAGGCTAATTTATGATTTTTATTTTGTTTAGTTGTGTCATGGAAAATCCCTAAGTGCCTAGCGCCTGTAGCTTTCCCAGTAGCCCATCTTGTGATGACACACTTTCTCTGCACGGCTTTTCCAGGTGAGTGCAGTAAGAAGATTTTGTTATGTAACGTTCAAGTGAGCTGTTAGCTTTCTTCAAAAATGTGCGCACCCTCACGTATTAATCAATACAAGATAATAATAGATTGCTATATGGTTTACTTTGTGGAGTTTACTTTTTTCACTGGTGGTGATATGGGCAAAAAAAGAACTAAATGTGTGATTGAATCCTACAATAGGTCAAGTCTAGCCTGGGTTCTTGAAATTTCTGTCCTTTGCTAATATTTTCAATTATTTAGACCTTTTTCTGCAAAAGTAACATTTTATCGAAAGTACACCAAAAGTACATCAAAATATTTTCATTTACGTCAGTGATGTTGTACAGATTATTTTTCCACTACTTCACGACTTTTCAGTGGAATGGCAGGAAGGGATAGTTCACGTTTTAAACCTTTATGGTTTTGGGAAATGTTCGCTGATGTTTGTGGTATAAAGCAAGAAAATGCACTTCACTGTCAGTAACTCCAATAAAGAAATAATACATATACGTATATGCTTTTTAAAAACCGAGAAAGTGATCCATGCTCAACCCAGAACCCAAATGTCTGCCTTAATAAGCAGAAAAGGCACAGTGGTTTTGCAGTACTCTAAAAAGATCTTTATTCTCTTCTCTGCAAGTAAAACAATGACACATTTTATGTAGCTGTGGAAATGAACATAGGCAGACTGCTAGTAGCATGAATCACCTTCAATAAGGGCTTGTGTTCAGGAAACATATCACTGATGAACTCTAGAGTGAATAAACCAGGTCCTGACTCAGTTGTCAGGGAAATTTGTTTACAACTAACTTTGATACATGACATTTATACATTAGCAAACCATAGGATGAACTGCATTAACTGATTTTTTTTTCAATTCCAATATGAATTGCCAATAGCTAATGCAGTTGTTCAGGAGAATTAAAGATGTACAAATACATTAACAGAGCTGTACAGATTAACTTCTCAGTCGTTGTTAGTTAGCAACTACATTAGCTCATGCCAATTCATGGCAACCTTATTGTAAAGTGTTACCAATAACTTAGCTTCAGTACATCTTAGATTTAAATTCCATTTCCATCTGTACAGTCAGGTAAAAAGTGTACAGTAGAGAGGGGGATGGGTGGGTTGGGTACAAAGGCACACCCCACCAAATATTTGACTGTCAAAGCCACAGAGAGCTGCAATCAAGGCACACGCACCACTGTCTGAACGCCGGGCATCAGGCTTTCCAAAGCAGTGTGCCGAGGATTGAAATGGCGCTGTGCGCTGAACACATTCGGAGGGCTTAGAGGTTTACCTTCGCTCGCACATTATCATATTATCACACTGTTATTTACATAAGACTTTGCAAACTGTTGCACACCCTGGACTGGATGGTGTGAGCGGAGGGCTTAGGGCCTTGCTGCACTTGAATTTCCTTTCCCAGAAAGGGTTTGAATGTACGACGATCGTCACAGGACCGTTTCGATGCGTCTCGAAAAATATGACAAACGGTGGCAACCGACCCTGTTTCTGACCACCTCTCTGCAGGCCGTTACTTCACTTATTTCACATCAAATCCGTCTATATCTATGTTACTGAGCTAGCAAGTTCGCAAATCCGTCCCTTGTCTAACTCTGGAAAAACGTGTCACCGTACGCTTCTTGATTCAACATTTCTCAGGACGATGTAAAACGCCGCGAAAGCGAAAACACGACTAAACGCAGCGTTTCTCGTTCTAAAAGTCCAGGCGTGACCGCGGGGCGGGGGGGGGGGGAGGGGGGGACAGCGCCGTGTGCCCGGGGAGGCCCGGGGGGGCCCGCGCGCCCCCTGGTGGGCGGGACACTCACCTCTCGGGCTCGTAGCCGGCCTGGATGCGCGTGGCGCTGTAGCGCTGGGCGGCGGTCTCGTGGCCGTGTCCGTGCGGGCCGGTCGGCGCCGAGCCGTGGAAGTGGTGCTCCGTCTCCCGGGGCGACAGGCGCGGCCGGGCCGGCTCCGTGTCGCCCACGATCCGCCGGTAGTCGATCTGGTACGTGTCCCGTTCGCCGTCCCCGAAGCGCTCGTAGCCGTGACCGTCCATCTCCAGAAAATCCAGGGTGACGGCCTCCACTGTCGCCGCCTCGCGCCGAACCGGAGGCCCCCGCCTCTCCCTCCCTTTTATCTCTCTATCGCTCCGGCCCGATCCTCCTCTCTCTCTCCCCCGCCTTCGGTTCTGTTTGTTGTCGCCTTCTGGGTCGGCGTTCGCCCGCGCACGGACCCGAAAGATCCCGCGGAGCAAAAAACCCCCGACGACTTTTCGGCCGGGTCCCGGGTCAGAGAGTCACCGCCGCGTTTGCATTCTTGCAAAAACCGAACAAACAAATAAAGCGAGAGTCGATGGCGAGAATTCGCCCTGGGAATGTTCGACGGGATGTTTCCTCTCTCTCTCTTTTCCCCTGTCAGAGTCCCTGGAATTGCGCCTCGGCCTGAGCCCGTCCTGTCCGTGGCATCGGGAGCGGCCCGGGAGAGAGGGACCGTCGGAACCGGAGCGCCGGTCGGTTGGAGAGGGAGATGCACCTGCTCGGCGGCTTGAGCTCCCAGCCCTTCTGACCTCGCCAGAGAGAGTGCGCCGGCCCCAGATACAGCTCTGGGTATGAGCGCAGAGAGAGAGAGAGAGAGAGAGAGAGAGAGAGTGTGCCTCTAGGGCTTGGTGATCTGGGAGAGTGTGGCAGGCAGAGTGTTTTGTTCCGATTGCTGTCCTGAGAACAGAACTCTCTCTCTCTCTCTCTCTCTCTATCCCTCCCTCCCTCTCTCTCCCTCTCTCTCTCTCTCTCTCTCTCTATCCCTCCCTCCCTCTCTCTCCCTCTCTCTCTCTCTCTCTCTCTCGCTATCTCTGGGCTAAGCCCTGTTCTTGACAGGAGCAGACGTCACTTTCACAAAGAGGATTGGAGAATTAAAAAAAGGTTGGGGGGGGTAGGGGGTGGGGGGGGTGTGTGATGGAGTACATGTGGGGGAGTGAGAACACTTAAACACACTTCTCCCCGCCTATCTCCGTGTCGCCGTGGTGACAACACACCGGCGTGTTTGTTTGCGTGCGGCTGTGTGTGTGTGGCGTGTAGGCGCCTTCTCCCCAGAGGCCTTCCGCTCGCAGAGAAAAACAAACCGCGGTCCCCGGAGGACCCCCCCACGGGGGCCCCAGGAGGGGGGGGCAGGAGCGGGGTGGGGGGGCTCAGCAGGTGCGTCTCTGCGCGCCGTTAATCGATTGTTTTAATTACGTAAACACGCGGCCCGGTTCTCGCTGGGGAGTGCCCAAAGGGTCCCTTCTTCCAGAGTCCCTCGCCGGACTTTTTCCGCCTCCGCCTCCGTCGCCAAAACGACGCGGTCCCGCCAAACGGCCCTCGTAGCGGCCGCAGCACAGCGATCGCCGACCGGAGACGTCCTCCCAGCAGCTGGCCTGATGCCGTAACTGCAGTCGCGATCGCGGGGCTGCTTTCGAAACCGCTGAGGAGCGGTTTGCCTGATTTTCGTTTAAATGTAGTACGAGTATGGGTGTCTCGGTGGCGCAGCCTGTAGAGCACTGACCGCATGCTCATTGCGAGCCGCGATGTCGGCGGTTCGAATCCGACCGTCCGACATTTGTCGCATGTCTTCCCCTCTCTCTCGCTCCCATTCTTCCTGTCTCTCTATACTATATACTGTCCAATAAAGCTGAAAAAGGCCTAAAAAATATCTTTAAAAATAAAATAAAAAATGTAGTACGAGTAGTGTGTGGTTTGAAACACAGCCATATTTAATTCATACCAACCGCTCCAGTAAAAACAGGAAGTGACCTCGTGCTGAAAACGAATAATCAGAAGCGAGGTGGGTATTTAGCCTTTTGTTCATCTTTACTTTGACTCTTTAAATGTGCCTCACACAGCCAGTGTGAGCGGAGTTCAGGAGGACCGTGTTTCACTCTACTCCTGAATGAGTCCCTCAAGCCCCACAGCGAAGGCCCGAAACTCAGAAACAACCTGTCTTGCCTTTCGTGCAAATTACTTTCTCCGGAAGACGTTTAAGCCAAATTAGCCCCTCTTACGAGGAACGGCGGGTCGATCGGGTCGCTTGGAGCCGGGGCCTTCGATTCGTTGTGCCGGGAACAAGAACAAAATGGCGGCTGGAGTCACAGAAGCCCGGTTGAAGGTGAGGGCAGTGGCCTGCGGCACGACGTCACGGCGAAATCCCGCTGACGCCCTCGCTAATCGGGATGAATTAGTGAGCCGGCGCCAAAAAAAAAAAAAAAAACCCGGTTGGAGCCGGTTCTGGAGCTAACGCTAGCGTTAGCATCCCTCCCAAAACGAACGGAGCCGGGGCCCCTTTCCCCCTGCCCTCCGGCCGGGGCCCCGGGGGCCCCGCTGCCCACCCCGAGCGGGACAGGGGGCCCTGTACAGCAGAGAGACGGAGAGCCCCGGCAGGGCGTGGGGCCCCCTCTCCTACACAGTCAGCTGCAGGTGACTGACTGTGAGTGACAGTTGCCGAGGGATTGGTGTGGAAAAGCCTCTTACCCTGCTGCTGGCTGGAGCCCGGCGCGGCCCAGGGAGAAAGGAGGCTAAACCGAGGCTCAGGCAGAGGAGGGGAGACCGAGCGCAGACCAGCGCCGGCGTTCAGCCTCTCCTCGTCCTCTCTCTCTCTCTCTCCGTGACAGGGACATCTGTTTCTCTGTGCCTTCCACCGCCCGCCGTCAGAGAATGGGGTTATAAATAAACCGCCTTATTATTAGTGAACGCCGTACTTCAGCGAGAATGGAAATATTTCAGTAACTTTTTTTTTTTTCTTTTTCTTTTCCTTTTTCTTTTTTTAAATACATTTGCAGGGAGGTTGTGTAAGGTCAACGGCAAGGGAGAATGCTGTAGCAAACTGAATAATAATAATCCAGAACCGAATAACCTAAACATAACAAAATAGAACTATCTGCAAGGGATGTGGGTACTGTGATGTAGTGCTATACATCATTGAGTAAAAACGATTTTATTTAATATTATATATAACTCATAATATCATAATAAACAAAGCTGTATTGTGATGATGGTTCTGAAGTGTCTCAACCCTGGTGTAAAATCCGGCTATGACCATCTCGAAATGACCAGCTACCACAGCTGTTTCAAAAGCATAGCTGGAGCTGGTCAAACCGTGTGTGGAGTGTGGAGCTGGTCTGAACTGGTCAACCGGCTACCAGCTGTTTCAAAACCTGGCTTCAGCAGTTGCTCTCGGCCTTTCCTATTGAGAGCTCGTCTTCCTCTGGCCTTGACCCCGTCGCGACCTGGCCCATGATCCCAGCCCAAGGGCAGGGGCAGGTCGCGACCTGGCCCATGATCCCAGCCCAAGTGCAGGGGAAGGTCGCAGGGCTAGCCAGACCCGCCGCCCGCCTTCACGAGACGTGTCACGAGCAGGCAAAGAGACCGTGATGGAAACAACCAACAGCAGGTTTCTGTGCTCCCCGGTCATTAAGCCACCTGCTCTAACCCCTCTGCTCACCAGAGCACTGGGGCAATTAGAAGTTCCCCCCCCCCCCCCCCCGCCCTCTGCCGGTGCTGCGCGGTCCAGTCGAGCTGCCCTCCCTCATCGTGCCCTCTCTCCTGTCGGCTCAGCTAAATTGGAAAAGGGGAGCGTGGGGATTGGCGTGATAAATACGCCCTCTGTGTCGCCCAAACACGGCCAGCGAGTATGCTAACACGAAGATAAGGCCTCTACTTTATAAACAACTATTTAACGGCGCACCGAGAGAGTGTGTCAGTTCATGTTTTGTTCTCTCTCTCTCTCCCTCTCTCTCTCTCTCTCTCTCTCTCTCTGTCTGTCCCTGTGACTCAGTGTAACAAGGTTCATGTGCTTTGCGTGGGTGGCTGTGTCGCTAAGCAAGCATGACCAAGTATCTTTTGTGAGACGGAACTGACTGTCCTCAGGAAAAAAACTGCGCGTGCGTGTGTGAGTGAGAGAGGGAGACACCACACCATGCTGTATTAAGACGAAAACTCATATTTATTGTATTTCCTTTTACAGTCACTGAGCACTTTAGGAATTTATTAGACTTATTCTTTTTACTTATTGATCTTCTGCTGCTGAAGCCTATCCACTTAAGAGGTTTGAGGTGTGGTGTGTTCGTACCCCTGTTGTAATGTGTGGTTACTTGTGTCACTGTCATCGTCCTGTCCGTCTGGCCATTCTCCTCTCATCTCCCTCATTAACCCGCATGCCCGCAGAACTGCTGCTCACTGGATGTTTTTTGTTTTTCCACACCTTTCCCTGCAAACTCTAGAGACTGTTGAGCATGAAAATTCACCCTGTCTGGCACCAACAATCATTCCTCATCACCAAGACCACATTTCTTCCCCATTCTGACACTTGGTCTGAAAAACAGCTGAACCTCTTGACCACGTCGGCATGCATTTACGCAGTTAGTTGCTGCCACATGATTGGCTGATTAAATATTAGCATTAACAAGTTGGTGTACAGGTCTACCTTATAAAGTGTTCACTGAGTGTATATGGCCAATGAGGTGACACAGTTTGACTAATTTCAGTATTTGCCAATGGGCTTAGAAAAATTCACTTGTCAAGGAAACAGTAACTTAAATCAAGCAAATATTTTATCCTTCAAAAAAAAAAAAAAGATCTCAAGTGTTATGCTTAAGATAGCTTAAGCGTAAAGCACATTTTTAAGACAGTCAGTTTGTGCACAGTGCACAGCCACCCTACTTCTGTTTCTTCTGCACCATCACGATCAGGTGACAGTCCGAAAGGTTCCGTGGCAAATAGCATTAATCAATTTGCATTCTGGGAACAAAATGACTCTTTAAAACCACTCTGGGGTGGACCGAGATATCACACATTCCTGGCAACAGGCACCAAACACAAATCAGCCCGATTATTTTCCACAGCGGTGACAAGGTAAGATTGTTTGCACGGAAAGTGGTGCGAAGTGAAGATTTTCATTTGACGGTGTCTTGTATTGTTCAGGTACAAGCCTCTGTGATTTTATGAATGAGAGAAACTAGTGTCTCCTTTGGCTGTGTTTTAAAGCCAGTTTTTATGTCTTTATAGGTTTTTATTTTATTTTATTATTTCTCTTATGTTTTTTCTTTTTTCTTGAGCACTCTTAGCACCACCGATTCGGAGAGGCTAGCAAAAGTGGCAAAAAGACAGGGAAGTCAGGAACTTGAATTCGGCAAATGAAATGTCCGTACTCCTTCAAACGTCAAGTTCGAAGCCACGGCGGTTACAGCCGATGCGTGGCAGTTAGGGGAGAGGCGGATCCACAGGTAGATCATCTATATGTCCGACTTTCCTAAAAAAAATTACTTCCGCAAAAGGATGCGCTGATGTTTCCTTGCTCAAAGGAAAGATTGGGAGTTTCCTAACTTCTAACTTCTAACTCCTAGAAGGAACATTTAACGGGCTGGAATGTCCTTAAAGATGGCGGAGCTTGAATGATTTCCGGATCAGGAGCGGGCGAAAGATAAGAGGAGGAAAATAAGCGATTGGGATGAACCCCAGGCCCCTTTTTTAGGAGAGCCTAGCTTGGGCGCACCTTTCTGATGCGCAGGACTGTACCACAATGGGACAGACGGAAGGTTTTTTTGGGGCCTTTTGCACATGGCACAACCATGGCCCCGTGCCCTGGGACGAACACAGCAGCTGGAGCCCCCCTTCAACACGCGGAGGAACACCCTCTCACCCATGACAACTACTAACATGCAGGCCTCTGGGCCGCCACTAGGGGGCATTAGAGCTACCGCGAATTCAGGATACAAAGTTCAGAAGCGCTTCATAAATGGTCAGAGAAGCTTGCATGTGGGTTCGTCCTGTTCCAGTGAGCCGATACAAAACGTAGACAATGGCGTTCTGATGTACAAGTACATGTACTTTTGTAGAAGAATGCACATGCGACATGGACAACAATCACAACAATTCCTGCAGAAAAATTCAAAGTAAACCATCGACGTTTCTCTGAGATATTTTTTGATAATTAGAAACTATTATGCATTTGGGTTGCTGGACCCTTACCCTGAAAAGGACAGTGACATTACCTTGATTCGTGTTGTCTGTCGATTTCCAAAATCCAGAGAATCTGATGTCTCTCCACGCTGGTTTTGCCACCCTCATAACAAAATAAGGAACTGTTGTTGCTAAAGCAATGGCATATTAAAATAGGTTATACAAATAGTTTGAATGCTTTCAAACGGTATATGCTGAGTTAATATACTAAAAATTGGCCAATTTAGTTTCATAAAATATATTTCAAAATAAACTTGATATACTTAAGTATACTTAACGAATTGGATGGATCAACAATGCCCTCTGGTCATTCCAAACTTAAAGAAATTTAAGAAAAGAAAATGGTGGTACTTGGTACGGCAGTTGTCATCAGTAGTGCCACTTTTAAAGATTTGTCATGCTTATAAGGACGTCTGATAGACAAATGGCCAATTCCTGCAATACAAATGAAAGGTGTCTGGCTGCACTGGAGCACTTTCTCGGGCAGTAGTGCACACTCTTCGCAAAGAGCTAACAGTGGGAGCCACACAATCTCTCAGTGTTTACCGTCAGAGTCACACAGCATCTCAATGTTTACTGTGGACGCCACGCGATCTTTCCACATTCTCAGTCTCATTTGCATCGCACCTCGAAGCTCCGTGCGGTATGCGCTCATTAAAAGCCACACAGGTGTGAGTGTGCTATGCTTTGAGAGAAGTCTCCGATTATAGCGTTGCCAGAATTAATTGTAGGCAACTATGCCAGTTTCATACATTACAGTGCATGCCGGGATGTTCTTTATTATGAGTATTGATGACCGTGACATGTGTGGCTTCCTTTGCACGCGAGCGTCGCTGTTTTTTGTTTTTTTCTTCTTCTTCCTCTATTTGTACCGGTCAGCACTTTAGATAAGTCCAACCCTCTTGTACCATCTAGTGGTGAGTCGTAGTAATAATTTTGATTGAAAGAAACTGGAAGCAACAGTTTGAATTTGACAAAACTTTGGCAAAAGCGCCCTCTTGTGGTAAAATCTGTGAACAAGTTATCTGCCTTCCCGTCCTCTGTTGTGCAAGTTATTGCGTTTTATGCTGATTTGACTGTACCCAAATGAAAAAAAGAAATAAAAAACAAGCCTTGGAGATTTCACTGAGCATTTCACTGGGGACGACATGGCTCAGGCAGTAAGAGCAGTTGTCTGACAGTTGGAGGGTTGCCGGTTCGATCCCCCGCCTGGGCTGTGTCGAAGTGTCCCTGAGCAAGACACCTAACCCCCCTAAATGCTCCTGACGGAGCTGGTCGGTGCCTTGCATGGCAGCCAATCGCCGTCGGTGTGTGAGTGTGTGTATGAATGGGTGAATGAGAAGCATCAATTGTACAGCGCTTTGGATAAAGGCGCTATATAAATGCCAACCATTTATCATTTATCTGTTTTCATCTCACACCACATTACAGTGGAGTTAATCAGTTCTTTCTTGGATCCAAACAGTCCAACAATTTTTGATCTTTATGTGTGTGTACATGTGTGTATGTATAAACCAATGGATGCCTAAAAATTTCCCTCGGGATGAATAAAGTATCTATCTATCTATCTATCTATCGATCAATTACCTCACAAGAATAATAATACTCTGGCATTCATTACATCTCAATACTAAGATCATCAGTAGAGTTCCTGTACTTTTGCAAACCCCTTGAGATCGACTCAATCTAGACTGGGGGACCATATTTAAAACCAAAACCAGACCAACGGAGGCTTGAGGACCTTTCGATGCGTTAATAACACAAACTGTAAAAATACATTAACTTATTTATTTTCCCTGTCGTTGCACAATTTTAAATATTTGGCATGTGCGGTGCGAACATCAGGATAATAACTAAGTATCATGGTGTGAACGAATTACTGTAGAAAATATAATAAATAATCCAGTAGTCATACTCAACTGTACCACCAGAGGGGATAAAAACACAAATATTGATGGTTTACTCCAGTTATCGCTGTAGTTAACAGGTGGTGGACTTGATAATGACCGCTGGATATTTTTGTAATGAAATTATTCAGCAGTGAAGCATTTGAAGTATAGAAATGCATGGTGTACAGTAGATCGAATCGCTTAATTGCCACGAAACCCATAGCTAGCATCAGTTAACGTCACTAGCCCATAAAATGGCATTGTTATAACTGCTTTTGAAATTGAATGTTAAGCGTGAAACTGATGATCGATTCTGATTAACTACTGAGTAAAACATAGTTTGTCTAGCCAGTTAGTCTACTTTTCATATGGAGGATATTGTAGTGGACTTGATTCAGCGCAAATAATGTACGCTGGGATAGGCTCCAGCCCCCTTGCAGCCCTGTTCAGGATAAGCAGGTTAAGATAATGGATGGATGGTGGAAAAGATCTGAAAATCAACTCCAAAAATCTCATTGTTTGTACATTTGTAAGCAATCACTAACATTTGGTCTCATGCGCTGGTCAGTTTGCTGATTTCCCCCTCCCAGAGCATACAATGTTAGCCCCCACCTTTTGGCACCCATGCCTGTGGGGGAGGACTGGAGAAGGGTTCCTGGAGGAGCCTTCCTGGGCCCCCTGTGGAGCCCCCCTTCTCTCACATTCCTTACAGGTTTAGAGCACAGGAATACTGGAGATGGCATAAATATGTTTCATGATAATCCCAGGTCAGAATATAGTAATGTTTGGTGTTATTCTGATTGGTTCAGTGCGACTGGTGTAATGGTCTAGTTTTTGTAACAGTCTACCTTTGATAGCATAACCATCCAGGAGCCGAGGGAAAACTGGGCAAAAGCTGTCTCTGTTGAAGTCATTTGTTTTAGCTCCCTGACCAAGGTCTCACTGGTGGGAGTTTGGCTGTAAATTCCAGATGGGTGACCCATTTTTAGGGTCAAGAACTAAGGCCTGGATTTTGGAGATAAGGAGAAGAAACCAAGCAATCTGGGGTTTTGTCTCCTTTCCTTTAATTCACCCAAATCAGGTTTATCCAAAAGGTATATTACCAAGAGAGGCACAAAACATATTTACAGCATAATGCAGTTATCATGAAAACTCCCAACTATATTCATAGCTATAATATGTAGTTTTATTGGTTTTTTTACATTTCTTTACATTTTAAAATTCTTTTTCTTTTTTTTTAAAACACACTAATTAACACAAAATAATAATTTAATCAAGAACTTAAACTAATGAAACAAAGACATCAAAGGAATGAAAACAAACTTAAAGAAAGAGTGATTACAAAATATTCCAAAGAGACCTTACAAAACTTAACAAAATCAATTTCAGCAATAAAGAAACTAAGGTGAATTAAAAGACACGAAAATAGCAAAGAAAAAGTCCATTCCGCTCAGGTTTGGTTGTCCCGAGAGGCTTCTGTGTCCCTTGGGGGGGTGGACTATATGATGAATTCTTTCCAGTGGTCCACCCCCCACTTCTCTCTCGCCAGGTTCTTATTAGCGTGCATGTCCACCAGAATGCCGTCCTGGAGGAGGTTTTGGATCCTCCTCCGGAGAGTGACCAGGTCTACAGATGTTTTCTGGTAGACCTTGATGTTCCTTGTCTCCCACAGGACCTGCTTCACTGTGTTTATGATCCTCCACTGACGTCGGAGCACGGTGGTCTTGCATCCCCCCGGCGGACCGTAGAGGATGCCCTCAGCCATCAGGGAGGACCTCGGCAGGAACCTGCTTAGGGAGACAGAGGAACAAACAAGGCCCCAGACCCGCCTGGCCACGGAGCACTCCCAGAACAGGTGGTGGATGTGTTCTGAGTCAGTGCATCCGTGGGGGCAGCGTTCGGTCAGGGCTAAGTGCCGGCGATACATAAATGTTCTAGTGGGGAGACACCTATGGGCTGTCATCCAGGCAATGTCTTTTTGTTTGTTTGTAAGACACTTGTGTGTTACATTTGCCCAGATGACTTGCGGGTCCAGGTCTGGCCCCCCCCTCGGGAGCGTTACAATTTCTCCAGATCTTAAATGAGCCATGATCATTTTATAGCTCCACGAGGTTAGGCCAGCCCTGGGCAGACCCGTCCTGTAGGCAAAGTCCTTCAGGGCTCGATAGACATAGGGGGGGTCCCAGCTGTAGGGTATGGTGAGGTCCAGCACACCCAAGCCCATTGCTCTGAGGAAGGGGGTGGCATAGTACCTGGCAAAGGTACCAGAGGCCTTACCCACCTTCCCTGCGTTCTGGAAAAGGGTGGCCAGACCCTGCACCATAATGATGTTGACAATGTCTGGGACCCCCCGCCCCCCATTCCGCTCCTCTTTGAGGAGGGTGACACGTTTCAGCTTTTCCATGGTGCTCCCCCAGACAAAGCGGAAAGCCATCCGGGTGATTAGCTTCCCGGTGGCTTTGTCTGGGGGAAACACCCTCCCCACATAGAGCAGAATGGGTAGGACAATTGCCTTCAGGACAAGGATCTTACCCGCCATGGTCAAGGGCCGTGCACTCCAGCTCCTGATTTTATTTTGGACGTGGCGGAGGGCTCCCTCCCAGCTGGTTCTCCCTCCTCCGTCAGCCTGGAAGGTCACCCCCAGGAGCTTGATGGTATTCCTACGTACAGGGAAGGAAACGGTCAGCTCCTCACTCCAATATGGAGACAGAAACAGTTCACTCTTGTCCCTGTTGACCAGGGCGCCAGTGGCCACACAGAAGTCGTCCAACACCTTGGTGGCACAAGCGATAGAACGACTATCTGTGGCGACGATGGCAATGTCGTCCATGTACGCCATCACCTTTAGCCGTTCCCCCCCCGCTCCAGGGAGTGGATAGCCCACCACCCCTGGATTGGCCCTAATGGCCTGGAGGAACGGTTCCAGGTAGATGACGTACAGGAGAGATGCTAGAGGGCACCCCTGCCTGACGCCAGACCTGACATCGAACGGGGCAGAGGGCTGTCGATTGACAACCACTCTGCCCGTTATGTCTGTCAGGCAGATCTTTGTCCAGCGCAGGAGGGGGCCAGGAATGTTCATTTTCTCTAGCACTCTCTCCAAGCACACATGGCTCACCCGGTCAAATGCCTTCTCTTGATCGAGACTGAGAAGGCACAAGGGGGACCTCCGCTCCCCGGAGTGGATGATTAGATCCCTCGCGAGGAGCAGGTTGTCATTTATGGACCTCCCCTGCACGCTGCAGGTCTGGTCCGGTCCGATCACCGATGTTATCAGGCCTTGGAACCTCCCCATCAGCGCCTTCGCCATGATCTTATAATCGACTGAGAGGAGGTTGATCGGCCGCCAGTTGCGGAGGTCCTTCAGGTCCCCCTTCTTTGGGACAAGAGCTACTGAGCTCTGTCTCAGTGAGGCGCCTAACCGCCCCTCCCTGTACGCAGCCCTGAACACTTCCGCCACGTCCCCCTTCAGGAGATCCCAGTGAGCCTGGTAAAACTCAGCTGGGATTCCGTCAGGGCCCGGAGCTTTATGTGTATTCAGGGAGTGCACGGCCCTGGTGAGCTCCTCAGTGCTCAACTCCGCCTCCATCTGCTCATCTCCCAGGCGTCTGTCCAGGCAGCCCAGGAAGGTGTCCATGAGAGCCCCGTCTGAGGGCCTCTCGCTGTAAAGGCCCTCGTAGAACTCCCTGGCCACCTCCCGGACCTCCGCCTCTTCAGACACCACCACACCTCTGCTGTTATAGAGAGACAAGATGTTATTCGTCTTGGTTCGTGCCCTGCGGAAGAAGAACCGCGTGCACTTCTCATCCTCCTGGAGGCCCTGGAGTTTGGAGCGGAAGGTCTGTTTCTTCCGCTCTTCCCGGTAGAGGGTGGTGAGGCTCTGCCGAGCTTGTGCGATTTCGCTGCCAACATCCAGGCCTCGGGACTGGAGGAGGCTTAGTCTTTGGAGGGCATTACATTTTACATTACATTATTGGCATTTGGCAGACGCTCTTATCCAGAGCGACGTACAACAAAGTGCATACCCATAACCAGGGATAAGTTCGCTGAAAGACCCTAGAGGTAAGTACAATTTCAACTGCTACCTGTACAACAAAGATAAGGACAAGGGCCTTTTTATTTTATTTTTTTATTTTTTTGTTGTGGCGTTGTGGCATTGTGGCGTTCAAAAACTGCCCTCCCTTCCTTCGCCTTCCTCCGCCCGACTGCCCGGAAGTAGCCCCGCACTCGCTCCTTCACCATCTCCCACCACTCCACCGGGGAGTCAAAGAGATGTTTCAGACTCACCCACTCCAGGTATCTTCTCGAGAAGGAGAGACGCACCTGGGGGTCTTGGAGATGGCTGATATTCATCCGCCAGAGCCCTTTACCCACGGTTATAGGTTTCTCCCAGACCAGGGACACGGTTACCATGTGGTGGTCCGAGAAGTGCACCGCCTTGGTGGAATAGCTGTGCACCCTCATAGCTATAATATCTTGCAAACTTTCCCTCCCCCCCCCCCCCCCCCGACCATCCAACATCTGATCCGCTCCTTACAGAGCACACCTCAACCCACAGTCAGCCTACGACCGTGGGTATCCAAAGGCAAGGTGGGACTCAGGAAGGGCTGCCTTGTGTGAGAAACCTGAGAGCTGGGGCTTATGGTACGTGTCAAAGGAACAGAGGGGAACGAAGGGAACCCATGGGCGTTTCCACGCCGGTTCCTGTCAAGTTAGCTCTAAGGAGCCCTCTAAATGCACGCCGACCTGGGCTCGCAACTATCATGTCAATATAGTGCATGTATTGTGTTGGCTAGACCCTCAGCCTCTGAGTTCTCCGCCGAACTGAGATTCAGCAATAATGCTAATCCCGGGAGCATATATTGAGTGATGGTGGCGCAGGTAGGAGTCGAGTGTAATCACTCCCGAGGTTCGCGTATGTTTTAAAACCAAATTTCTAAATTATATCTGAAATGGAGTTAGATAACGAAGATTTACCCTGCAACGTAGTTTTATAACCTTTGGAAGGAAAGGATGTTTTGGTTTGTTGTGGTGGAAGCGCGGAATAATGTGTGTAATATTCAGAAAAAGAAGCAAGACTTCGATAAAGGTATTTTATCGAAACTAAAAGGACAAATCTTCCAGGGGAAAACAGGTCGATGACCCTTCTCCACTTAAAAGGAAATCTACAATAATAAAGAGTGAATGGGATTTCTGAAGGCATTGTGTCTGAAAACAGAGACAGGCTAACATCTCATATCATCATCAATTATTTTGGCAGCACCGTAGGTTCCCACACAGTTTTTCATGTTCCTGCATTCCAGATAAACCAGTCTACGAATCGGACGCCATTCCCCTTTAATAATCGACAATCATACACATTCAAAGGGTGAGACAGGGAGGGAGGGGTTACTTAAGACCAAAGGTGCATGAACCGATCTTTGTACTTAACGCCGTGCAGAGACGTTACTCTGAATTCCAAATCGATGCCGCTGGTACAGTAACTTTTGACCTCTCTCTCTCTCTTTACTTTTCTCTCACGCGCGCACAAAGGCTCACTTGTCTGATTCTCTTGCAAAAGTGTTTTGTCTTTTGGACCAAGTGAAGCGAGCGTGCACACAGGCGGCGAGAAAGATGAGTTTGACGGCGAAGAACAAATCGGTCTCCCTGAGCGACGGAAACAGAATTCCATTACTCGGACTGGGGACCTACGGTGATCCGCGTACTGTAAGAACTTGTTTTCCCCAAATTTGCATGAGCTCAATTCAAGGTTCAGTGTCGAAACTGTTTTTTTTTTTACTGTGTATAGTGCACTCAACTTTTTCATTCAAAGGCAGTTTTATCTGCAACTCAGTGGTGCCTTTGAACATTGAACAGTTATCTACGCAGCGGCATGGGTGCAAAACTATCTGTTAAATGAAGATAAAACACAAACGTTCCAAACGGACTCCTTGTTGCATTACCTTTGAGCATTAGCGTTCGGTATGCCATTAAAAAAACATTCAACTGAAAATACTGGGATAATATTCTCCCATATTCTTACTTTTTCCTGACAACCAGGTTCTGTTAATATAATTTTAGTCCGATGTGTGTGAGGATCATTTAAAGAAAGATTCAAAATAATCGGAGCGTTAAATGAAGAGCTCGCGGCTGTGAGGAATGTTGAAAGTGTCTTTTTGGGTTTTTTTTTTTTTTTTTACAATTACCGTAAATCCTCAAATTGTGCCCGGGGGTCTTTTATTTACTTAGGCTGCACAAAGCACAGGCCTTTATTTGGGGCAGGCTTGTATTCGAGGCAGGCCTTTATTTCATATTAAGCTTCTGGTGTAGAATTTTATTCTTACAAATAAAGTAAAAGGCTACACCAGGGGTCGGCAACCATGGTCCTGGAGAGCCGCAGGGTGTGCTGGCTTTCGTTGTTACTTGGCATTAATTGATCAATGACAGCCGTTGATTGCACAGCTAACACCTGGTTTCTTGGGTCTGAATCGGTTGCTTATTTTAAGGTGGAGACGAAAGCCAGCACACCCTGCGGCTCTCCAGGACCAGGGTTGCCGACCCCTGGGCTACACTTAAAGTGGGCCAACACTGTTCAACACTTCCTGTAACCCAGGGTTTCCCCAACTCCAGTCCTCGGGACCCACTTGCAAGAAGGTTTTTGTTGTAACCAGTAGCTCACACACCTGATTTAACTAATGAAGGGCATTTTTGTGGTTTTATTGGTTCAATCATTAAATCAGGTGTGTGAGTTACTGGTTACAACAAAAACCTTCTGGCATGTGGGTCCCAAGGACTGGAGTTTGGAAACACTGCTGTAACCGTTCAGAAATCAATTGGTGTAGGATAATCAGGAAACGCCGATTGGTAAGTCTTAACAGACTTGGTTTATTGCAAATATTCTCAAACACAATAAATCACATGCAAGTCCAGAATCCATAAAATAACAACTTGTCAGACATGCCTTCTTGAACAATAACAAATTAACGTAGATAACAGCAAGTTAAGGATCTTTTTTTCCTAAAGTGCGTTTTATTGTGAGACATGCGTTTCGTTTGGAGCAGCATACCGGTAGGCTATCAAAAGATTTTCGCTTTGGTTTGGGATTTAATTTACTTTTGGACTGTTTGATTCTATTGCTAAATGTTGGGACTGATGGGCACTGAAATGTGGGGGATATTTGATGGTTCACTGTTAAGTTTTATGTAGTTGAAAGAGTGTCGGGATTTCCACCCATCTGTTTATTGCGAGCCAAGGCAGCCGCTTTCATTCATTCATTGAACGTGCGCTGTGCTGTAAATACATGGAAACTTTTCGTTTCGTTCGTAGCCTAAATTGACTTAATTTTTAATTTTGCCTGATTTTACGTTTTATTAAATTCGTAGGCTGGAATGGCTCGCGGCAACAATTGTGTTTAAATGTATACTGCTTCAGCCTTTGGCAAGCTACTTATAAGGGGGCGGCAAGCGACTGGTAGCCTGAGAGCAACGTGTTTGAGACCCATGGTGTGGGACAACGACTTTTCATTGGCAACAGTATTAAACCAACCAACAATATAAAATATTAAGAAGAGCTCTTTTATTTCATTGAGTTAAATCGAAACAATGTCTTCTAGTGCTCATGGACTGATAGCCCTACTGGTAGGCAATATTACCCCGGCTTTTTATTTGTCCGAATCGGCCACGCCCCCGGCTATTATCCGAGGCCCGGCTTCAAATAGAATCCCGGATACAATTTGAGGATTTACTGTACTCACGAACCGTAAGTCTTTGTGTTCGCAGGATGGAGAAGACAATTATGCTAACAACATAGCAATATATAATGATGGGAAAAACCTCATCTCGGTTTGCCATTTACCTACAGTCGAGAGAAGTTTCTCGTTCTAACCACAATTGAAATCGCAAATCTTTGAATCAATAGGCAACTATTTGGTGAAATTGTGGATGCCTGGCCACAAAAACTGTTCAGCAACCTTATCAGGAGCCTATTGATTGATTAACCTCAGTCTGGCATTTGATCAGAAAAAAATAGCCTATTTTGATGTTCATTAACTATTTGTAGTAAAGTACAATATGGGAGTTCTAACCCTAACCCTTCCCTGCTATAATCCTGCATGCACACCGGTCCTCCAGGACTGGAGTTAATCCACCATACACACCGGCCCTCCAGGACTGGAGTTAATCCACCATACACACCAGCCCTCCAGGACTGGAGTTGCCCGTCCCTGGTCTTCAGTGTAATCACACCTTCCCCCGTTCTCTCTCCAGACGCCGAAAGGCACTACTTACGAGTCGGTGAAGGCGGCGATTGACGTTGGCTACCGGCACCTCGACGGGGCCCTTGTGTACTTCAACGAGGGCGAGGTGGGCCATGCCATACGGGATAAGATAGCAGACGGGACCGTGAAGAGAGAGGACATCTTCTACTGCGGCAAGGTTCGAGCCGGGACTACTTCCGCACCTGTTCTCAGGCTCGAGGATTTCACTTTAAAAAAAGGTCTTTCGCTGTAAAGCGCTGGCCCTCACTCCTGGTCCTGGAGAGCCGCAGGGTGCGCTGCCTATGAAAAGTTAATGAATGAATGAATAAGCAGTTAACTCGCCTCACCTGGTTTCTTGGGTCTGAATCAGTTGCTGCTATTAAGGCGAAAACAAACACCGGCCACACCCTGCGGCTCTCCGGGACCGCTTCTGTAAATTTACACACTGTCAGAGATAAAGTGAGAGTGGAGGTACTTTTTTTGTTCCTTGAGGATCAAATGTCCCAAAGGAAAGTCATGTTCTCTTTGGGTACAAATGAGTATGTGTTCCAACCAAGGCACTAATTAATGACACTATGTTGCTGGTTAGGGGTACAATTCCACATACCAAAAGTACCACCGCCCCATTACCAAGCATTGGTACCTTCTAAGACACTTCTCAGCCAGCACTGCAAGCTCAGTGGGGCTCCAGAGCTGTTCAGCTCTTGATGATGTTCCCTTCCTGACCCCAGCTGTGGAACACCTTCCACCCCCCGGAGCTGGTCAGACCCGCCCTGGAGAGGACGCTGAAGACCCTGCAGCTGGACTACGTGGACCTCTACATTGTGGAGCTTCCCATCGCCTTCAAGGTATGCCCCACCCTCGAGGGTAAAACAAGGGTAAGGACAAATATAAAGAATGGGTGTATACCTCTCAAAGGGGTTAACTTGTGGAATATTTGTGACAAGGAATTAAACATTTGTAGTACACTTAAAAATAAACAAATAAAAATAAGGTGTTTAACACATATAAACTGATGTATGATTGTTATTGTGTATGAAACGTTTAGAACTTTTGCTTTTGTGTAGCCTAAACCTAGTAGTGAATGGGTTGAATATGTGAATATGTAAAAATGGTAGGTGTAATAAGCTAAAGCTTCAGCCTACACCTTTTCGGTGAACATTGTTATTCATTATTTCTGTATGCATTCATTCTGTAAAAATTGTTAATAAGGACCAAAATAAATCGCTACTACTATTACTAGTACTACTACTAATTCAGTCTGTCCGGTAAATGAAATGAAACTCAATGCTTTAAGTAGCTGCGTTGACCTTGTAGTGGAGACAATACGACAGTAATGTGAGACGGCGAAACGTATTAGACTGGCCGTCTCAGTGAGAAGGAGCGGTTCTGATCAATCCTGTTAAACACGCTGTGCTTGTCCCCCCCCCCCCCCCCCCCGGATCTTCTAGCCTGGAGACGCGTTTTACCCGCAGGATGAGAACGGAAAATACATCTACCACGAGACAGACCTCTGCGCCACGTGGGAGGTGAGTTCTGCACGTCGGTAAAGTCCCTATCAGCCCTGTCTCCTTTTTCCTTTCAACAACATTTGAAGGGGATAACTTTTTACCCCTTCCCTCTTTCCAAAAAAACTCCCGAACAACCCACCCTCTCAGAAATGAAGTGCCAGTGTAGGAACATTTTTGTGCTAGGAGGATCAAATTCACCAAATGTACCCTGGAGCTGCAGTATGTTCTCTTTGGGTACAAATGAGCATGTTTTCCCAGCAAATAAAGGTTCAAATTAACAGTATATTCCTGGATAGATAGGGGTACAGTTTTACGCACCAAGCGGGTAACGCCCCAGTATTTCTCCCTTTTTAGGCACCTGTTATCCCTTTATTTCTTCTGTTTCCCAGCTGGTACGTTTGTAATATGAGCCGTGCCTGACACAGTTGTATGTGAAGTCCTTGCAGTTGATGATGTAGCCAACTGAGGTAATGCCCACAGCAGGCAGAGTGACCAAAAAGCCTGTTGACCTTGCAAAATGAATTATAAGCGAAACTGCAATGAGCATGGAATTGAGATTAGAATAGATTGGACTTTATTATCCGTTGGCATGGGCATTTGTCTTGCCTCTCGTGCCCAAAACAATAGTTACAACCCCTGAATCAAAGGACGGATGTAATAAATCTAATACGTACATGTGAATCAATAAACTCCGATATAATACGAAGCCTTAACATATATTCTGTTCATATCAGTTCATATACACATCACACCTTATCTTATTTCCACCTTAGTGATACCACACAAAGTCCATCGAATGCAGTCTAACTACATTTCACAAACCTCACGTGTGTGAGGGCGGCCTGTAGCGTAGAGGGCGGCCTGTAGCGTAGTGGTTAAGGTAAATGACTGGGACACCCAAGGTCGGTGGTTCTAATCCCGGTCTAAGATCCGCACAGCCGTTGGGCCCTTGAGCAAGGCCCTTAACCCTGCATTGCTCCAGGGGAGGATTGTCTCCTGCTCAGTCTAATCAACTGTTCGTCGCTCTGGATAAGAGCGTCTGCCAAATGCCAATAATGTAATGTAATGTAATGTGTGTCCAGACCCCGGGCTGAAGAGAATAGAACATGCATGAAGCAGCAAAGAAAAGTCTGTGAAGGGTGTTTAAGTTCAAAGACTCAAGTTTCATGACCTTTATGCCATGGTATTGCGCATGCTTTCAGCCCTGCTTGGTCTCTCCGTCTCTCTCTCTCTGAACCAGGCTCTGGAAGCCTGCAAAGACGCGGGTCTAACCAAGTCCCTCGGCGTGTCCAATTTCAACCGTCGGCAGCTGGAGCTGATCCTGAACAAACCAGGGCTGAAACACAGACCTGTCTCCAACCAGGTACCCACATGTGACCCCAGCTTTAGCAACTGCTGCAGCCTGTCTGGTATTCAATGTTCCCAGACATTCACACGTCACCCCCCTGCTCGGCAACCTCCACTGGCTGCCTGTTATGGCTCGCATCAAATTTAAAACTTTGGTGCTCGCATACCAGGCAGTTAAAGGATCAGCCCCTGTGTATATTCAATCCCTTATCGAGACCTATACACCAACAAGACCCCTCCGTTCTGCCACTTCGTGCCGTCTGGCGCCTCCCCCTCGCCACACCTGCACTTCCCGCTCACGACTGCTGTCTGTCCTGGTCCCACGGTGGTGGAATGACCTCCCGGTGAATGTCAGAACGGCAGAGTCTCTGACCTCCTTCAAGCGCAGACTGAAGACCCATCTCTTCAGGCTACACCTTTCCCTCCCCAACTCACAATCACTGTGATTAGCCTTAGACCGTAATGGCACTTATGTATAGATATCGTTACTTGTATAGGTATTGTTGTTTTCATTGACTGTTGTTGTATTCTAGCTGCCAACAGTGGTATGCTAGTTTGAAAGCTGATTGTACTCTTCAAGGGTTCTGAATTTCCGTATGTTTACACTAGGACTCGGAACAGTACGGTCCTCTCAGGTGTACTTTTGCACTTGTTCTTGTGATTGATTTGCACTTTGTTGTACGTTGCTCTGGGTAAGAGCTTCTGCTAAATGCCACGTAATGTAATGTAACCTGTGCTTTCAACACACCCATGACAGATCTTGGTGGTGGCGTGCCTCCATTGAACTTTGCTTCGGCAATATCATCGTTTTGAATGAGATATGGCAAAGAACAAAACACGCTTACCGCATTAATAATGGTTTTCATACGCATTTTCTTGGCTGTGTCTGTAGAAATTCAAGTTTGTTTTTTTTCCCCCTGATGCATAATGGTAACAAATGAGAAGGTGAAAAATCAACATCCAGTCTCATTTTTTACATTACATTAATGGCATTTGACTGACACTCTTATCCAGAGCGACATACAGTTGATTAGACTAAGCAGGAGACAATCCTACTATGCTACAATCCTTAATTTCAGAATTCAGAATGTCAGTTATCAGTCAAAACAAACTGTACATCAGATTTTAAGATTTAATTAAGGAGACAATTAGAAAGAAGAGTTCATTCTTTATTGAATGTCGGCTCACTATTTCAAACTTACAACAGAGAAGACATTAAATTGAAAATACCAGAGAAGAGAACTTGCCAGAATATTACCCTCTTCCACTTACAGCGCCACAGGAACAAAGTAAACAAGCAAGAAAACTCCAAGGGACCCCCACCAAAATAGAAAGGAAAATCCTTCTTCTGCAAAAATCCTAATTCGAACACAAACTCTTTTCTTGTGGCTCTTAAAATGGGGGATGCTTGCTCTGATTGGGTGAGCAATTGACATTCACCCTCTAAAAAAATATTTTATTTTTATGATTTATATATAATATTTGTGATTATATTTGTTGAGCAGTTGCAATCCCCACCAACAGTACATATTCCATGTAAAAAAACTCATCCTACCACGATGGCTTCCGCTTGCAACTGGAAACGGCTTCTGACGATGTCCAGATTCAACAATCATTATCGATGTAGACAGTCGATGAATTATTTCAACTGAATGTTACAGGTTGCATTCAAACTCAATTTGGCGGAAAGGGACATCCTGGCAGGATGCCCCGATTCTGGAGTCTGTTCAACAAACTCTGTTGACAAAATGCAGGAGGTCAGACCCGCAGATCACTGGCCTAGATTAGGCTATCTGTGTGACTTTGACGTCAGAGGACAGCAGCATTCTTAAGATATAACATCGCGTTGGCCTATCCGATTACCACGTTCCTCTATCGAAAGCCATAATCTAAGCACAGCATATCTCACGCTGTATTTCCAGTTTTACATGAATATAACCCCCCACTTGTCAGGCTCATAGCCTTCATGAGGCCAACCATTGAAATTCCTGCAGGTCACGTGGTGGAGACAAAATGGTGGCCCAGCAATCAAAGTCGATTTAGCCGCTGGCATAAAATTAGGGCCACGGGTTGTCCCCCTCCCCCTTCAGTCCTCTTCAGTCTTCAGTCCTCCGTCCCACTACATCAGGGGTCGGCAACCCTGGTCCTGGAGAGCCGCAGTGTGTGCTGGCTTTCGTCTCCACCTTAAAATAAGCAACCGATTCAGACCCAAGAAACCAGGTGAGGTGAGTTAACCGTGTAATCAACGGCTTTCATCGATCAATTAATGCCAAGCAACAACGAAAGCCAGCACACCCTGCGGCTCTCCAGGACCAGGGTTGCCGACCCCTGCGCTAGATCGTACTAGAGCCTCAGTGTCCAAAGAACACTGTCCGTCTGCACCAGCACCAGCACCAGCTCAGTAAACTGTGTTGATAAAGTAATCACTACCATTTGTCGATGCCTGACAGCGACTCTCAAAAGATAAAAGCAACACTTGGGGGGAAAAAAGCAACTTGGGTTCAGTTTGAGTTCTTTGTCAACATGCTGCACATTTTTAAATGTTGCATGATGGGTATGATATATCCCCATATCTGATCAAACTAAATAATGAATATAATATAAGTGCATTGGAGCAACTGTGCCATTGGAGTGCCTTTGGTGACCCCTTCTGGCTAACCATGTTTAAATCCTTGCAGGTCATGTGGTGGAGACAAACTGGTGGCCCTGCCTATACAATATGACACTTAAACCGGCTTGAACCCACGATCAGATTTCCAGAAACCAGTCTCACACAGCTGTAACACTCTTTTCAGAACTAGGAGCCAATCCCTTGTCTGGGGTTAAGATTCCCTTTTCCTTGTGGTGTAAACACAAAAGCTGAATAACAGAATTAAAGCCTTTTCCACAAACGCAATTCGGCGATTATTTTCCCAACTGTCATCTCGCTCCTTCGATGCAGGTGGAGTGCCATCCCTTCTTCACTCAGCCCAAACTCCTGGAGTACTGTCGGCAGAACGACATCGTCATCGTGGGGTACAGTCCACTGGGGACCTCCAGAGACGCCTCCTGGTACAAACTTACCGTGTTCCGCCACCAGGGGGCGCTGCTCTCCCTTTAAAACGGCAACGTTTACATTTTGGGCCGGGGATCATCTAATCTGGCCCTGGTTCTCTCTTCTCCTGGGTAATTAACTCAACAGTTAGTGGTTCTGATTGGCTGACGGTCTTCACACCTGAATAAGGTAAAGAGACGGTGGATAGGAAGGGGGGTTGTTCTTGGCCCTCAAGGACCGTGATTTGATGATCCCTGATTCAGGCTGTGAACTGTGAATTCACTCATTCACCTGTGCAGAGTTGGAAGGAAGCTCCCAGTGAGGACGTCTAGAGGGCTGGAAATTAGGACAAATTTATCTCCAATTTAGCTCAGGTTTCAACAGAATATAGCCTGCCGACATCCTAGTTGGCTAGAAGCATTTCACTCTTTAACCAAATATAGCCAGGTTTTCACCTGAACGTCTAGTTTACCCAGGCTATATCCAGGAGAAACTTGAGCTAAACTGGAGCTAAATTAGTCAGTTTATGTCAAAACGTCTCATCGAGATCATCTAGGGCTTTTGCTCACTGGGTGTATTCTCCTAAAAATGCAATTTAATGAAAATTAAAGAAGACATGAAGCAAAGTCGGTGAAAATGAGAAGAGAACCTAATCTGAGTACAGGAAGGCGGACACTGCTGTATTAACTTTTTATTATTATTTTTTTTTTTTTCCCCTTTCAAAGGGTCAATCTGAAAAGCCCACCTCTCTTGGAAGATCCTCTCCTGATTGCCATCGGGAAAAAGCACAACAAATCGTCTGCCCAGGTGGCTCTGCGGTTCAATGTCCAGAGAGGGGTCGTCGTCATCCCCAAAAGCTTCAACCTGGAGCGCATCAAACACAACAGCCAGGTGCGTCCGAGACCTCCTCAGACAGGAGACCCTAGTGTGTGCAGAAGCACCAAAACTGGCCGCTTTCTATGCTCTGAGCCACTGCTGGATGACTCCTCTTTTCCCCCCCGTCTTCAGATATTCGACTTTTCCCTGACTGAAGAGGAAATGGAAGCCGTCGAGGGGCTCAACAAAAACGTCCGCTTCGTGGAGCTTCTCATGTAAGAGGAGGATCAATCTGGGCGTCAGTGTTTCGCAAATGACACTTGATAATTAATGACTATACCGGGCGTCTAGTCACTTTGCAAGATTAAGACATAGTTTTGTTTTGGTGCACATTAGCGTTCTTGCTGCTTTCTTTTACAAGTTTGAGCAGGGTGAATTCAGGCGATTTAGGACACTTCTTTGCGGAGGCGAAAGCAGACTCAGAAACTCAAGTGTCCCAAATTACCTGATTTCAGCCTGCATGCAGCTTGTATTTGTAAACAAGAGTACAGTTTAGTAATGGCTTATTCAAATATTTGACTCCTCTCCGAATCTTTGGTTTCCTGCAGGTGGAGTGACCATCCCGAGTACCCATTCCACGACGATTACTGACAGCTTCAGGATCTTTATGATTACTGGCAGCCTCCGGATCTTTATGATTACTGACAGCCTCAGAATTTTTATGATTTTATGATTTAAAAAAGTTTTTTTAAAAGGGTTTTACTTTCATTAGAATATTTAATCATTTCTAAAATGTTATTTTCAGCAAATGTACTGTATATATTGTGATTCAGAATATTAAGTCATGGGATGTCATACGGGGATAACAGATGAGTTTTCAAAATCTGTATTTTTTTAATGGTTTCATTTGCCACCCAATAACTAGGAGATATTCAAGGTGAGATCTCCGGTAATAAAACTATTTGTTTTATAAAAATTGCACACCTCAACTCAATCAATTTTAATTATACATTTTTATCGTCTTCAAAGCCTCAAACTGTTATCTGGCAGGACAGGCTATTTATCAAAATAAAATGTTCTAGAAATTTGCTCCAGATTGTCTTATCTTGGATGACATTGGTTGAAAATCAATATATATTTTATACATTCTTCATATGTTGAAAGACCCATATAATTATGCCCAAGAGAGAGATTTTTATTTTAACTATTTTTGGAGCATTCTTTCCCATTGAGTATGTTGGTGTGGACAGTTATCTCATGACATTTTGCCAGTTTAGTGTAATTCTTCTGATTTCTAATAATCGCAATTGGTTTTCCGGTAATTTCACTGTTGAAAGATGGTTTTGTTTTTTTCATGTGTTTTTTTTTTATGAGGAAAAATGTGTTTCGGACATTAAAATAAACATTACGTTGTTGACCCATACCACAATGCATTCCTGTATCACTGCAGACTTCATAAAGTGAAACTGACTTTTTATTTACATTCTTATTTTGATTTTGGTTCATGTCCAGGGTGGCCTGTAGCGTAGTGGTTAAGGTAAATGACTGGGACACGCAAGGTCGGTGGTTCTAATCCCAGTGTAGCCACAATAAGATCCGCACAGCCGTCGGGCCCTTGAGCAAGGCCCTTAACCCTGCATTGCTCCAGGGGAGGATTGTCTCCTGCTTAGTCTAATCAACTGTAGGTCATTCTGGATAAGAGCATCTGCCAAATGCCAATTATGTAATGTAAACATGAAAAAAATTTTTTGCTGAGATATGACCCATGGAAATCTATTTTAACCAGAAATTTCACCGGACTCTCTACTTATGTTACTATATGTTGAAGTTACGTCCTAAATGAACTTCACGAGAAAGACATGGCTTGGGTTTTGTTTATACAACACTTCTTAACTATCCTAACTTCATGTTTACATACCTGTAACAATTGCCTCAATGAAGCCTATGAAACTGAGATATGATTAAAAAAGAAAGTGGGAGAGGGTCCAGGCAGTTCCAGTACTGCACTGACAAGGCATGGGTAAACCCACATAGTTTCTCACACACACACACACACACACACACACAAACTCCCCTATCACAACATCAGGGTCTGGGGCTAACCCAGGCCGCCTGGTCTTTTT
Source organism: Conger conger (assembly GCF_963514075.1). Taxonomy (NCBI): domain Eukaryota; kingdom Metazoa; phylum Chordata; class Actinopteri; order Anguilliformes; family Congridae; genus Conger; species Conger conger. The sequence continues at coordinate 18,155,370 of NC_083778.1, forward strand.
CATTACAACACCCATTACATTACATGTCATTTGGCTGACGCTTTTATCCAAAGCGACTTACAGCTGACTAGACCAAGCAGGAGACAATCCTCCCGTGGAGCAATGCAGGGTTAAGGGCCTTGCTCAAGGGCCCGACGGCTGTGCGGATCTTATTGCGGCTACACCAGGATTAGAACCAATGACCTTGTGGGTCATGACAGGTTCATGTGTCTCAGGATCTCACTCTCATAACGGTCTTGGAAATTTTCTCTCAAAATGGTCTTCCAACACGCAGGAAACAGGAACAAAATCGAAGAGGTGTGCTGTGGTACCTTATGACATTGCTGATGAAAATGTGGTGCCTTGTAAAATGTCAAGGGCACAACACTGTAATTGTTCCACTTGTGGAACACATTTTGTGCCATTACAGTGAGACTTGTAGCAAGGATAGTAACAGCTTTCATGAAGCAACAGTTTGTTATTATTGATGAATTTATTTATTTATGCACGAGAAAACCAGTTGACCGTAGCATGGAGTACACAAGAATACTAAAGACAACATCAAAAAAAAAAAAAAAAAAGGAAGAGTTTATAAACAAATAAACTCAATTTTCCTTTCGGTTTCCACCAATTCTCTCCAGATTTCGACCTAAATATGCCTTTGCCTAAGTTATTCATACACACACATTCGTACTACGACAGCTGATGTGATATTTACTGGGTCAATGAACAAACAGAGCCACAAGTTACAAAGACTTTAAAATGCAGTCACTAGTACATGGTTATCGGCACATCACACCAGCAAAATGTCAATTACCGCCATCTAGTGTTTTGGAGTGGAGAAGATCTGCATAGACGACTAAATCCTGTCTACCATTCCAGTCGAAGGACTTTCGCTTGTCAATGCTCCAATGTTCGCTGGAGATTACACTGTGTCCTATTTTTGAAGAAAATAACGCCGCCGAAATAATCCCAATGAAATACTTAAAGCCATTCGATTTGTTTTAATGGTGGACATAAACAGGCGTCCGCTGTCGGTATCACACAAAGCACTCCCAGAGCTTCCGGAACCAAGAATCCGGAAGTTATACCTTTGACCTTTACATTTTGTTACACCGATTTATACTTACATATCTATCCGCGCTGTTAATTTTGACAGAACTTATTTTCGGTTAACATACGAATGAAATAGTACAAATTATTGTATTGCACTGTATTTGGATTAATAAATCACACAATGCAAGTTGCTATAAAAAGTAGATTGTAATAATATTTTCCTAGGTCCTTAATGATTGTGGGAGCGGATGGATACTTTGTTGTTACAAAGGTGGTGATATGGTAGTAGTGAGAAAGGAAGGTGGAAATATATTTTTCAAAAAAAAAAAAAGAAATGCAGAGAATTTTCTGTAAATGACTGGATATTCGCATTTTAGGCGATAAATAGCTATCGATCATGTTGTTTGAGTCGCAAGCTTTATGTTTATTAAGGCTTTTTTCTGCGTTTTAACAAGGTAGCTAGCCACCTTGCGAAGTTGTTCGACAGCGGCAGTGTGGCATTGGCAGTACTCCAGCAACTAGCGAGCTACTTGGTATCTTAATGGCTAACAAACTAGCCAGATAGGAGCTAGCTAGCGCTTTTGAAAATGGCTCTCGATACAGGTATTAGCATCATGTCCGAGACATTTAACTTTGGCTGGCCGTGCGGGGAGTATTTTTGTTTTTAAACTTCATATTTTTATGAATGGGAATCATCAGTTTGGTTGATTGATCAGTTCTCAACTGTTTCATGGTGGAATCGGATGAAATGAGTCGTCCGGCAAGATTTGAAGTGGATTATTACGAATGATTAGCTGGTTTGCCTTACACAAGCTATGTTTGTACAACGCAACAAACAGGATTGAAACGATAAAATAATGGATTATAGCGATGCACCCAGCTCACTGATGGATTACAAAAGTGCTCCATAAATCATGTGAACATTTTCTTTACAGACAGATTTACACACGATTGCGTGAAATCATAAACCTTAACGGTTTGAATTTTTTTTTTTTTTTTTTTAAACCTTGGACTTCGTTCTGCCGCCGTGGTAACGTTACCATATTTCCATAAAAGCGGATATGATATTGCTTTTGATGGATCTCCCTCTGCGCTCCAGGTAGTCCCCAACCTCTACTGCGCAGGGAGTGGTGGGGGTAGAGACGGGTAGGGCCGCAGTTTCCTTGTGATGTAGCAAGCGTATAACCACGGAATGAACATTTGTACAAGTTTTTTCTTGAAAAAATATTGTACACATCCACTCGTCAGTGTTATGAAAACAGATCGAAGGAATATACAGCACCAACTGGGATCTTTGAATGGACATGCATGGAAAACGCATACTTTTAAAGGAAACGACGCATTAGAAATTGACGGTTTGGTTTGTAAATATTTCTGCAGCTAGTCAACTAGTGCCATCTGCAATTATGGAAAAGGATTACTAATTCCCGAAACGACTGTTTTGGTACTCCTTGTAGACTAATTATGCACGCTGTGCGCCAGTGTTGGTTAAAATTTCACAATTTTACATTTTTAAAAACATTTGATTCGGAAGAACCTTGAACCGTTGTAATACATTATCATGTCGGTGTACGCTGAATTCGTTCCTCCTCCGGAGTGTCCCGTTTTTGAACCAAGTTGGGAAGATTTTTCGGATCCATTAGGATTTATAAACAAGATCCGACCCATTGCCGAAAAAAACTGGTATCTGCAAAATTCGCCCTCCTGAGGTAACTCAACTGTTTCTTTTTGGAATATCTTGGCTAAAAAGCTTCCATTTTCACTGTGCATCGTCATTGCTTTGTCTCTTGTTTTGATAATTTTCTGTTGTCTGTTCGGCCTATTTGCGAAAATCTGTTGAATTAGGTGTAAATCGGTGGTATTTCAGCCGAGGAGATAAATAAGAAGCGAGGTTTTGCCCAGTTTTGTTACCATATGCTTCCAAAAAAAAGCTGTTGCCCGAGCGAACATGACCAAAATATCCCTTACTTAACGTGAAATAGAGGCCTAAATCGTCGTATTGCTTAACCGAGACGCGTTACCTTTTAAAATTAATAAAACAAAGTTCTGACCTTCCTTGCATAAAATAGACATTCGGAGGGACTTACTATTCCAATAACGTT
>NC_083778.1:18166006-18176006 GCF_963514075.1 Conger conger
TCACACTGCCCTCTGCTTCACACTGCCCTCTGCTTCACACTGCCCTCTGCTTCACACTGCCCTCTGCTTCATACTGCCCTACTGCCCTCTGCTTCATACTGCCCTACTGCCCTCTGCTTCATACTGCCCTCTGCTTCATACTGCCCTCTGCTTCATACTGCCCTCTGCTTCATACTGCCCTCTGCTTCATACTGCCCTCTGCTTCACACTGCCCTCTGCTTCATACTGCCCACTGCTTCATACTGCCCACTGCTTTCTACTGCCCTCTGCTTCACACTGCCCTCTGCTTCATACTGCCCACTGCTTTCTACTGCCCTCTGCTTCACACTGCCCTCTGCTTCATACTGCCCACTGCTTTCTACTGCCCTCTGCTTCACACTGCCCTCTGCTTCACACTGCCCTCTGCTTCATACTGCCCTCTGCTTCATACTGCCCTCTGCTTCATTCTGCCCTCTGCTTCATTCTGCCCTCTGCTTCATTCTGCCCTCTGCTTCATTCTGCCCTCTTCTTCATACTGTCCTCTGCTTCACACTGCCCTCTGCTTCATACTGCCCTCTGCTTCACACTGCCCTCTGCTTCACACTGCCCTCTGCTTCATACTGCCCTACTGCCCTCTGCTTCATACTGCCCTACTGCCCTCTGCTTCACACTGCCCTCTGCTTCATACTGCCCTCTGCTTCATACTGCCCTCTGCTTCATACTGCCCTCTGCTTCACACTGCCCTCTGCTTCACACTGCCCACTGCTTCATACTGCCCACTGCTTTCTACTGCCCTCTGCTTCACACTGCCCTCTGCTTCATACTGCCCACTGCTTTCTACTGCCCTCTGCTTCACACTGCCCTCTGCTTCATACTGCCCACTGCTTTCTACTGCCCTCTGCTTCACACTGCCCTCTGCTTCACACTGCCCTCTGCTTCATACTGCCCTCTGCTTCATACTGCCCTCTGCTTCATTCTGCCCTCTGCTTCATTCTGCCCTCTGCTTCATTCTGCCCTCTGCTTCATTCTGCCCTCTTCTTCATACTGTCCTCTGCTTCACACTGCCCTCTGCTTCATACTGCCCTCTGCTTCACACTGCCCTCTGCTTCATACTGCCCTCTGCTTCATTCTGCCCTCTGCTTCATACTGTCCTACTGCCCTCTGCTTCACACTGCCCTCTGCTTCATACTGCCCCCTGCTTCATACTGCCCTCTGCTTCATACTGCCCTCTGCTTCATACTGCCCTCTGCTTCATACTGCCCCCTGCTTCACACTGCCCTCTGCTTCATACTGCCCTCTGCTTCATACTGCCCTCTGCTTCATACTGCCCTCTGCTTTATTCTGCCCTCTGCTTCATTCTGCCCTCTTCTTCATACTGTCCTCTGCTTCACACTGCCCTCTGCTTCATACTGCCCTCTGCTTCACACTGCCCTCTGCTTCATACTGCCCTCTGCTTCATTCTGCCCTCTGCTTCATACTGTCCTACTGCCCTCTGCTTCACACTGCCCTCTGCTTCATACTGCCCCCTGCTTCATACTGCCCTCTGCTTCATACTGCCCTCTGCTTCATACTGCCCTCTGCTTCATACTGCCCCCTGCTTCACACTGCCCTCTGCTTCATACTGCCCTCTGCTTCATACTGCCCTCTGCTTTATTCTGTCCTCTGCTTCATTCTGCCCTCTGCTTCATACTGTCCTGCGCTTTTTAACCACAGAAGGTTCTGGATGCTCGCAAGAGTTTCCAGTGCTGTGTTGTGCTGTATCGTTGTTGGGATGGAAGTGGATTAGTACCAGCAGAGACGGTGTGTGATGTCTGGCTCTGTGGAAGTCTGCGATGCGCATCTCCAGACTTGTAATGCCCACCTGGATTTGGAATGATACTCTTCCCTTACCATGACCCTCTCTCGTTGGTTACTCAGTGAAGGATGCAGTAAAACTGGAATGCTTTTCATAACTAGCAATGCTGTCTCCTCATGATTTAGGCTGTAGACTTAATTCTGCTCTCACCGTAAGCCAGGTCTACTCAACTCCACGTCCTGCGGGCCGCAGTGTCTGCGGGCGTTTGCTTCCACCGTGCGCTACACCACCTGATTTCACTCATTAGCTCATCTGAACCAAGCAGGTGAAATATTGAGTGAAATCAGGTGGTGTGGCACGTGGTCGGAGCAAATAACCCGCCGACACTGCGGCCCGCCGGACGTGGAGTCGAGCAGCGCTGCCATCAAACAGTGCCGACACGGACTTCAGTCATCTGCAGTTGGGCCACCAGGGGGCAGTGTGTGGCTGTGCATTGGCAGGGTGTGTTTGCTGTTTCTCGGTGGGAGCTTCAGTGCCCCTCACTCTGACTTCTGACCCCTGACCTCCGACTCCGTTTTCCCTCCCGCAGCAGGACGGGAAGGAGCTGAAGAACCTGCGCATTTTCGGGAGCAGTCCTAAGATGGTCGGCCTGGAGATCGTCCCGGCTGGTACGGTCCGAACGGAGCGTGTGTGTGTGTGTGTGTGTGTGTGTGTGTATATGAGTGTGTGTCTGTGTGTCTGTGTGAGTGTCTGTGTGAGTGTCTGTGTGAGTGTCTGTGTGAGTGTGAGTGTGAGTGTGTGAGCACACGCACATATACTTTTATTATTATTATTTTATTTTTTTAAGAAAGATACCACACATTTCACATAGGCATTTCCTTCAGTCTTAGAATAGAGCCAAGTACATGTGGATATTTAGCATTCGCAAGTGCAAATATGTTGAGGCCCCGTGGTTCAAATCAGATAACCGAAAAGCACGCTCGCTCTCCTCTCCCTGTTCTCGCACGCAGACGACGGCTACAACAGGAAACAGCGGCACCTCAAGGCCCAGGCCTTCGCCATCAAGATGAGGCAACGCAAGGAGACGCTGGAAGTGAACTTTGTGAGTGTGCCCGAGACTCTGTGTGAATTTAACACGCGTGTGGTTCTCACTGTTGTTTAGGTCATTCACTGGCTGTCAGTCACCTACAAAAGTGAATGAATATCGAGTGTGTAAAATATTATGGATATATTTCTTCGAGTAAAAGTGATGATGTGTTTATCTGGTTTTGTCATTGGCTCTCTGTGAGGTTTGGTGGTTTTTCTGGCCATAGTTTTCTATTGCTGCGTGTATGAATGAGTGTGTAGATGATTTGGTTACATGTTTGGATCTATGTGGTCTTGATGATCTGCTAGCATGTTTGGATCTACGCTGTGTATGCGGGGTGTAGATGATCTGGTAACATGTTTGGATCTATGTGGTGTAGATGACTTGGTTACATGTTTGATGGTTGGTTGGCATTTATATAGCGCCTTTATCCAAAGTGCTGTACAATTGATGCTTCTCATTCACCCGTTCACTCACACACTCACACACCGACGGCGATTGGCTGCCATGCAAGGCACCGACCAGCTCGTCAGGAGCATTTGGGGGTTGGGTGTCTTGCTCAGGGACACTTCGACACAGCCCGGGCGGGGGATCGAACCGGCAGCCCTCCGACTGCCAGACGACTGCTCTTACTGCCTGAGCCATGTTTGATGACCTGGTTACATGTATAATGACCCGGTTACGTGTTTGATGACCCGGTTACGTGTTTGATGACCCGGCGCGGCGGTGTCTCCTCTCTCAGATCGACCTGTACATGTGTCTGGCGTGCGGGCGCGGGGACGAAGAGGACCGCCTGCTCCTGTGTGACGGCTGTGACGACAGCTACCACACCTTCTGCCTCATCCCGCCCCTGCAGGACGTGCCCAAGGGCGACTGGCGCTGCCCCAAGTGTGTGGCGGAGGTACGGAGGTCACGCCGGGCCCCCCCCCCCCCCGGCCCTGTGCTGCAGGGCCCACTGCTGGGACCGCTGGGGGGCGGGGGGTTCTGTGGGACCGGGCGTGTTTGTGTGACGTGTTGTTGAACAGCGAGCGTGTTTGTGTGACGTGTTCTTGAACAGCGAGCGTGTTTGTGTGACGTGTTGTTGAACAGCGAGCGTGTTTGTGTGGTGTGTTGAACAGGGAGCGTGTTTTTGTGGTGTGTTGTTGAACAGCGAGCGTGTTTGTGTGGTGTGTTGTTGAACAGCGAGTGTGTTTGTGTGGTTTAAGACTGAGTGTGTTTGTGTGGCATGTTCTTGAACAGCGAGTGTGTTTGTGTGACGTGTTGTTGAACAGCGAGCGTGTTTGTGTGGTGTGTTGTTGAACAGCGAGTGTGTTTGTGTGGTTTAAGACTGAGTGTGTTTGTGTGGCGTGTTCTTGAACAGCGAGCATGTTTGTGTGGTGTGTTTAAGAGCGAGCGTGTTTGTGTGACGTGTTGTTGAACAGCGAGCATGTTTGTGTGGTTTAAGACTGAGTGTGTTTGTGTGAAGTGTTGTTGAACAACAAGCATGTTTGTGTGGTTTAAGACTGCGTGTGTTTGTGTGATGTGTTCTTGAACAGCGAGTGTGTTGTTGAACAGCGACCATGTTTGTGTGGTGTGTTGTTGAAGAGTGAGCGTGTTTGTGTGGTGTGTTGTTGAAGAGTGAGCGTGTTTGTGTGGTGTGTTGTTGAAGAGTGAGCGTGTTTGTGTGGTGTGTTGTTGAAGAGTGAGCGTGTTTGTGTGGTGTGTTGTTGAAGAGTGAGCGTGTTTGTGTGGTGTGTTGTTGAAGAGTGAGCGTGTTTGTGTCGCGTGCTGAAGAGTGAAGCGTGTTTGTGTGGCGTGTTGAACAGCGAGCGTGTTTGTGTGGCGTGTTGTTGAAGAGCGAGCGTGTTTGTGTTACGTGTTGAGCGCTTTAGCCCGCTTGCCGTGTTGAGCGCTGACCCCCCCGCGTGGCGTGCCGTCCCCCCAGGAGTGCAGCAAGCCGCGGGAGGCGTTCGGGTTCGAGCAGGCGGTGCGGGAGTACACCCTCCAGAGCTTCGGGGAAATGGCCGACCACTTCAAGTCCGACTACTTCAACATGCCCGTGCACGTAGGTGTCCGTGTCCTGGCCTGCTCGCAGTGACGGGGCAGTCCGGCAGAACTGATAAACCCTCTCTCTCTCAATCCTTAATCCTCTTTCATACTCACTGTGAAAGTGCGTTCCTCTCTCTCCTTCCCCTCCTGTCTCACTGTCCCACTTACTCCTACTTCTCTCTCTCTCTTTATTTCTCTCTCTCTCTCTCTCTCTCTCTCTCTCTATTCAAATCCAAATACGCTTTATTGGCATGGACAGGGTACCCTTACATCGCCGAAGCATACATAGACACCACAAACATAACAAGTAGGCGCTAACAAATCGAAACACCACAAACATAATCTCTCTCCCTCCCTCTCCAAATAAAATATATTGGCATAGAATGGGCACAATTACTTTGCCAAAGCATACAGACATAACAAACAAATTGGCGTTAACAAATTCACCCACCATAAACATAATCTCTCTCACTCCCTTTCTCCTTCTCCAAATAAGATTTATTGGCATAGAACAGGTACACTTACATTGCCAAAGCACACATAGACACCGCAAACGAAACCACTAGGCAATAAAAAATTGAACCACCATAAGCTGAATCTCTAGAGATCTGACTCTCTCTCGCTCGCTCCCTCAGATGGTGCCCACGGAGCTGGTGGAGAAGGAGTTCTGGCGGTTGGTGAGCAGCATCGAGGAGGACGTGATCGTGGAGTACGGCGCTGACATCAGCTCCAAGGACATGGGGAGCGGGTTCCCGGTCCGGGACGGGAAGAGGAGGCTGCTCTCCGAGGAGGAGGTGAGGAGGAGCAAGGCTCACGTAGGGCAGTGGCTCCCAAAGCTGTTCCCGGAGATCTAGGTTTTCCTCATTCAACAGATAGAGCAGGGCTGCCCAACCCTGTTCCTGGACATCTGCCATCCTGTAGGTTCTCACTCCAACCCAAACAAAGCACACCTCATTCAACAGCTAGAGCAGGGCTGCCCAACCCTGTTCCTGGAGATCTGCCATCCTGTAGGTTCTCACTCCAACCCTAACAAAGCACAGCTCGTTCAACAGCTAGAGCAGGGCTGCCCAACCCTGTTCCTGGAGATCTGCCATCCTGTAGGTTCTCACTCCAACCCAAACAAAGCACACCTCATTCAACAGCTAGAGCAGGGCTGCCCAACCCTGTTCCTGGAGATCTACCATCCTGTAGGATTTCACTCCAACCCTGACAAAGTGACGCCTAATTAAACGGCTAGAGATCTGAATTGCTAATAAGTGCAGTCGGGTGTGTGGAATTATGGTTGAAATCCTTGGAATGGGCTCTGAGACCACTGAAGTAGATTGTTAGATAAGATAAACATATATTGAGGTGTGATTGTTTCTCTCTCAGGAGTATGCAAACTCTGGCTGGAACCTGAACAACATGCCGGTTCTGGAGCAGTCGGTTCTGACCCACATCAACGCCGACATCTCGGGCATGAAGGTGCCCTGGCTGTACGTGGGCATGTGCTTCTCCTCCTTCTGCTGGCACATCGAGGACCACTGGAGCTACTCCATCAACTTCCTGCACTGGTAACGTCCCTCTTCCCCCTCTCTGGTCACCCACTGTCCCTCAAACACAGGCACTGCTCCTTTGGAAACTCTTCGTATCAAGGGTTTGGTGTGCAAGGGGTGTACGTGCCATTGTCCGAATTCTACCTGCAGAGCCAAAAAATGAATGTTTGAATGAGTCTTTACCCTTCATTTTGCTGTAGTTAAGGATGGCACATCCTGTCTTTTGCCAGTAGATGGGTCGCATCAATATCTTATCGAGTGTGATGAGACCTAGGGGCCAAAATGTCACTTAGGCCCCTTGTGCACCAAACCCTATAAATGTACTAATACCCTGGAACAACTTCTATTTTATAACAAAAACAGAAGAAAAAAAATATATAATAAAAGTGGAAAGGTTTCCACCTCTGCCTTGTTTCACAAAGCAGGATGACTGAGTTGGCTGAGTAAAATCTGGAACACAGACTGAAGTAAAAAGAGCTGTTCTGGGTTTTTACTCGGCTCAGTCATCCGGCAAATGCAGTAGTCGGGCTTAAACGGCCCCTGAATGTGTCTGGTTAAACGGCCCCTGAATGTGTCTGGTTAAACGGCCCCTGAATGTGTCTGGTTAAACGGCCCCTGAATGTGTCTGGTTAAACGGTCCCTGAATTCTGGTTAAACGGTCCCTGAATTCTGGTTAAACGGCCCCTGAGTGTGTTGGGTGAGACGCCCCCTGAATGCCCCTGAGTACCCCTGAATGCCCCCTGAACGCCCCTGGCCTCCCGCAGGGGCGAGCCGAAGACGTGGTACGGGGTCCCGGCGCACGCCGCGGAGCAGCTGGAGGCCGTGATGAAGAAGCTGGCCCCGGAGCTCTTCGACACGCAGCCCGACCTGCTGCACCAGCTGGTCACCATCATGAACCCCAACGTCCTGATGGAGCACGGCGTCCCCGTGAGTCTCCGTCTCCGTCTCCCCCCTCTCTCCTCACCACCTACACCCCCCACCTGCACCCCGCCTCACCAGTCCTCCTCCCCCCCCCCCCCCCCCTCCTCCCTCAGGTGTTCCGGACCAATCAGTGCGCGGGAGAGTTTGTGGTCACCTTCCCCAGAGCCTATCACAGCGGGTTCAACCAGGGCTACAACTTCGCCGAGGCGGTCAACTTCTGCACCGCCGACTGGGTACGTCAACGGGAACCAAACTCCAAATCTCCGTTTCATTCTTCAGTGTCGCACTTTTAAACTCCTTAAACTTCAGCTGCATAGACGTTATCAGCAATGTTCAATGGGGTACATCTGTGGTAACCAGCCCTGTTCCTGGGGATCGACTGTCTTGTATGTTTTCAGTAATTTGGCGCACCAGACTCCACTACTTGGCAACTCCACAAGATCTAGCAGCTGTGTGAAGTGTGTTTTGTTATACCTGCGGTATGGCACATCTCCAGGAACAGTGGTGGTTTACCACTGATGTAAATGGTTTTCAGATTTCATGCAAACTTCAGTCAGGTGTCTTTGGGTGAAAGCACGTGAGCGTTTTTTAGACAAATTTAAGAGCGCCCAATATGAGTCAAAGCGAGACGTGATGAACAGACTGTAGAATATGGCTGTAAAATGAAACATTGGACCTCCACTGACTCATTACATTACATAACATTACATTATAGCCGTGTGGATCTTATCGGGGCTACACCGGGAGCTTGAACCACCAACCTTCCGGCACCCAGTCATGTACCTTAGCCGCTAGGCAACGGGCTGCCCCAGTCATGTACCTTAGCCGCTAGGCTACAGGCTGCCCCAGTCATGTACCTTAGCCGCTAGGCTACAGGCTGCCCCAGTCATGTACCTTGGCCGCTAGGCTACAGGCTGCTCCAGTCATGTACCTTAGCCGCTAGGCTACAGGCTGCTCCAGTCATGTGCCTTAGCCGCTAGGCTACAGGCTGCCCCAGTCATGTACCTTAGCCGCTAGGCTACAGGCTGCCCCAGTCATGTACCGTAGCCGCTAGGCAACAGGCTGCCTCAGTCATGTACCTTAGCCGCTAGGCTACAGGCTGCCCCAGTCATGTACCTTAGTCGCTAGGCAACAGGCTGCCCCAGTCATGTACCTTAGCCGCTAGTCTACAGGCTGCCCCAGTTATGTACCTTAGCCGCTAGTCTACAGGCTGCCCCAGTCATGTACCTTAGCCGCTAGGCAGCAGGCTGCCCCAGTCATGTACCTTAGCCGCTAGGCAGCAGGCTGCCCCAGTCATGTTCCTTAGCCGCTACAGGCCGGCTGACCCCTCTCCCCTCCTGTCCCCCTGCAGCTGCCCCTGGGCCGCCTGTGCGTGGCGCACTACCGCCGGCTCCACCGCTACTGCGTGTTCTCGCACGAGGAGCTGCTGTGCAAGATGGCGGCCGACCCCGAGAGCCTGGACGTGGAGCTGGCGGCCGCCGTGTTCCGCGAGATGGGCGTGGTCACGGAGGAGGAGGGCCGGCTGCGCAGGGCCTTGCAGCAGATGGTGAGAGGGCCCCGTCCCCTGAATCACGGGCCCCCGGAGGCTCTTCTGTGGTGTGCGGCCTGCCCCGGAGGCTCTCTGTCTTCTTCTGTGGTGTGTGGGCCTTTCTGTGCGGCCTACCCCGGAGGCTGTCTGTCTTCTTCTGTGGTGTGTGGGCCTTTCTGTGCGGCCTACCCCGGAGGCTGTCTGTCTTCTTCTGTGGTGTGGGCCTTTCTGTGTGCCCTGCCCCGGAGGCTCTCTGTCTTCTTCTGTAGTGTGTTGGCCTTTTCTGTGTGCCCTGCCCCGGATGCTCTCTGTCTTCTTCTGTGGTGTGCGGGCCTTTCTGTGTGCCCTGCCCCGGATGCTCTGTCTTCTTCTGTGGTGTGTGTTGGCTGCACAGTGGTGCAGTGGGTGGCATTGCCCCCCACACAGCCAGAAGGTTCTGAGTTTAATCCCAGCCAGGGCCTTTCTGTGTGCAGTTTCTCCACGTGCCTGCATGGTTTTCCTCCCGCAAATCCAATGACCTTCGGGTTAGGCTACTTGGGGGGGCAGACATTGTGGCCCAAGAGCATGCATGCTCACTTAACCTACCCTGTATACATGTAAAGATGGCCACCAGGGTACCCTGCGGATTGCAGCATTCTGTGGGTGTTGCTGCAAATTATTTTATTATGTTTTCAATCCCGGTGTTGAGGGGAGGTATGTTTGCTGTGTAGCTTTTAGTGTTCGCTTAATTTTTTTATGTAAGTAAGCTAACTTCCCAACATGGTGTCTTGGGTACTTATGACTACCTAGGTTAATTAGGAGGGATATTTGTACTGTGCTTACATTGGAGTCACACAAATTCTACAGAAGGTATCTCGTACTAGCGAGCTTGGAAACAAAACGCTCAACCCGCCGGGAATTTTTCTAGGAACACTGGCGTCATGCCTGCTGTTTGAAACGGTCTACGGGGCCTGTTTGAAACGGTGTTTGCGGGGCCCGTCTGTGTTGGTTTCGTCGGCTGGTTGGTCCCGTGCGACGGCGTGCGATGCTCATTCCTCCCCCGTCCTGCAGGGGGTGCTGTCCTCGGAGCAGGAGGTGTTCGAGCTGGTGCCGGACGACGAGCGGCAGTGTCAGAAGTGCAAGACCAC
>NC_083778.1:18181006-18196006 GCF_963514075.1 Conger conger
CTGGAGGGAGAGGACGGCTCGCACCTTCCTCAAGAAGAACTCCACCTACACCCTGCTGCAGGTGAGCCGGCCTCGAGAGGGGAGGACCGTGGGGTGTGGGGTGCAGGGTTTGGGGGTTTAAATTGTGTCTGTGTGTCTGTGTGTCTGTGTGTCTGTGTGTCTGTGTGTCTGTGTGTCTGTGTGTCTGTGTGTCTGTGTGTGTGTGTGTGTGTGTGTGTGTGTGTGTGTGAGAATCTTTGTGTGTCTGTCTGTGAGTGTGTGTGTGTGCGTGCGCTTGTGTGTGCGTGTGTATGTGTCTGTACGCAGCAAGAACTTAAACTGAATAGAAACTTTGGTGACTATGGCTACGGAGTTCAGAACCTTAGTAAAGCCGTATTTAATTGTGTCTTACACTTGCCAGAAGTGACAATTAATGGAGTATTGTGTTTGAATGTATTGGTTGTTCATATTGTTTTATATTTGACTTTTTTAGATTTTTAAATATTTTTTAGATTATTTTTGCATCTTGTTTTACATTTGAAACCCTGTATTCATTAGTTCACAGGGTGAACATGTAAAGGAGAGCTTGGCTCTCAGGTCCTTCCCTGTTTAAATGTTGACTGTGTGTTTGTCAGGTCCTGAGCCCTCGTCAGGACATTGGCGTGTACGGAAACAGCAAGAGCAAGCGCAAGAGGGCCAAAGAGCTGCTGGAGAAGGAGAGGGGGCTGGACCTGGAGGGCCTGAGCGACCTGGAGGAGGGCATGGAGGAGATCCGCGACCCCGCCGCTGTGGTGAGAGCCTCTACCTACGTACAGCTGATATACACCGCTGATATACCACTCCCACACCGCTAATATACCACTCACACACACTGCTAATATACCTTTCTCATACACCAGTAATATACCCCTCTCATGCACACTGCTAATATACTACCCACACACACACTGCTAATATACCACTCTCATACACCACTAATATACCACTCTCACGCACACACCACTAATATAGCACTCTACCACGTACAGCTGATATACACTGCTGATATACCACCCCCATGCACACTGCTAATACACACACCGCTTATATACCACCCTCACACACACTGCTAATATACCTTTAATCATACACCACTAATATACCCCTCTCATGCACACTGCTAATATACTACCCACACACATACCGCTAATATACCACTCTCATGCACACTGCTAATATACTACCCCCACACACACTGCTAATATACCTCTCTCATGCACACTGCTAATATACTACCCACACACACACCACTAATATACCCCTCTCATGCACACTGCTAATATACTACCCCCACACACACTGCTAATATACCTCTCTCATGCACACTGCTAATATACTACCCCCACACACACTGCTAATATACCTCTCTCATGCACACTGCTAATATACTACCCACACACACACCACTAATATACCCCTCTCATGCACACTGCTAATATACTACCCCCACACACACTGCTATATACCTCTCTCATGCACACTGCTAATATACTACCCCCACACACACTGCTAATATACCTCTCTCATGCACACTGCTAATATACTACCCCCACACACACTGCTAATATACCTCTCTCATGCACACTGTTAATATACTACCCCCACACACACTGCTAATATACCTCTCTCATGCACACTGCTAATATACTACCCCCACACACACTGCTAATATACCTCTCTCATGCACACTGTTAATATACTACCCCCACACACACTGCTAATATACCTCTCTCATGCACACTGCTAATATACTACCCACACACACACCGCTAATATACCTCTCTCATGCACACTGCTAATATACTACCCACACACACACCGCTAATATACCTCTCTCATGCACACTGCTAATATACTACCCACACACACACTGCTAATATACCTCTCTCATGCACACTGCTAATAGACTACCCACACACACACCGCTAATATACCTCTCTCATGCACACTGCTAATATACTACCCGCACACACACTGCTAATATACCTCTCTCATGCACACTGCTAATATACTACCCGCACACACACTGCTAATATACCTCACTCTCACACCACTATTATTCCATTCACGCACACCAGTGTATATGCGATCTCCATACGCCTCTAATATACCACTCATGCATGCACCTTTACTGTGACTATCACAGTGCTATTACTTCAGTGAAGTCCCTTATTTTCCCCTGAAATGGAGCTCCTCGTGCCTCTTCGATAAGGCCGATAAGAGTGTCGCAGTTCTGCCTGTGTATTCCTGTCCTAGCCCTCGTGAGTGATGAGGCTCTTTGGTCTTGAGAGTGAGAGTGAGTGAGAGTGAGTGAGAGTGAGTGAGAGTGAGTGAGAGTGAGTGAGAGAGTGAGAGAGTGAGAGAGTGAGAGAGTGAGAGAGTGAGAGAGTGAGAGAGTGAGAGAGTGAGAGAGTGAGAGAGAGAGAGAGCGATGCGATGCCCACAGTGTGTTTTTATGGCTGCAGTCTTCACTGCTCTTGTTCTGGTATGAGGAGATTGCGTCTGCGCCTCTTTACACTTCTGCCGCTGTACAGTAACCTGGCCCCCGCTCCCGACCCCTGTAGCTGCCCCTCGTACAGCTGACCTTGCTCTGTCTTTGCCCCCCTGAATGCCAGCTGCTCACACGGTGTGACGGCCATGAGGTTGTGACATTCTGTTATTTGCGGCCCTCAGTGGACACTTGGTTAAGCAGGTATGCCCTGCAGGGGGGGTTTCACAAGCGGTCAGTAATCGTGAGCAGCTTTAAGTTCCTGAACTGAATTATTATAATAATAATTATGATTGGCTATTTGGCTGATTCTTTTATCCAAAGTAACTGACAGTTGATTAGACTAAGCTGGAGACAATCCCCCCCCTGGAGCAATGCAGGGTTAAGGGCCTTGCTCAAGGGCCCAACAGCTGTGTGGATTTTATCGTGGCTACACCGGGGATTGAACCACCAACCTTCCGGGGCCCAGTCATGTACCTGAGCCACTAGGCCACAGGCTGCCCCCCAGTTGAAATTGACGTTCCATCAGACCTGATGGTGATTGGCTGATGAGTTCCTGTGTTGTTTAGAGGCTGCTGTTCCCCATTGGCTCTTTCCCCTCAGCTCTGTGATGTCACTCGCCCCTCTTTCCCTGTCATCAGTGTTGAGTATTTGAGTAAAACTATAAAGACCCTAGAATGTCTCTGGAATGAAAGGCCGAGGCTACTCTATGTAATTTTCTACTTGAAGCACAAAAGTACTTCTTTTTAAAGGTACTTTTGTACTTCTCAAGTGGGAAAGTGAGCAGCCTGGGCCTTTCATTCTAGAAACATTCCACCAAGTGCCATACTCCTTCTTTTACTCAAGTAAGATCTTACCGAGTGTATTTATACTTTTAGTGAAGAATTTTTGTCCTTCCACCAATCCACCACTGCCTGTCATTCAGCCCTGACGTCATCAGTCCTTGAGCAAGACACCTAACCCCCAAATGCTCCTGACGAGCTGGTCGGCGCCTTGCATGGCAGCCAATCGCCGTCGGTGTGTGTGTGAGGGTTCTGAATTTCTGTATTTTTACACTAGGACTCGGAACTGTACTGTCCTCTCAGGTCTAGTTTTGCACTTGTTCTTGTGATTGATTTGCACTTTGTTGTACGTTGCTCTGGATAAGAGCGTCTGCTAAATGCCACGTAATGTAATGTAATGTAATGTGAGTGCGTGTATGAATGGGTGAATGGAGAAGCATCAATTGTACAGCGCTTTGGATGAAGGCGCTACATAAATGCCAACCATTTACCATTTACGTCGCTCTCGCTGCTCTTCCCGCCCGTCTCCACCAGGTGGCGGCGTTCAAGGCCAAGGAGCTGAAGGAGGTGGAGGCCATCCACTCGCTGCGCGCCGCCAACCTGGCCAAGATGGCGATGGCGGACCGCATCGAGGAGGTGAAGTTCTGCCTCTGCCGCAAGACGGCCAGCGGGCTGATGCTCCAGTGCGAGCTGTGCAAGGACTGGTTCCACAGCGCCTGCGTGCCCCTCCCGAAAGCCGGCTCGCAGAAGAAGGGCCCCGCCCCGTGGCAGTGCAAGGAGTCCAAGTTCCTGTGCCCGCTCTGCCAGCGGTCGCGGCGGCCGCGCCTGGAGACCATCCTGTCGCTGCTGGTGTCGCTGCAGAAGCTGCCGGTGCGTCTGCCCGAGGGCGAGGCGCTGCAGTGCCTGACGGAGAGGGCCATGGGCTGGCAGGACCGCGCGCGCCAGGCGCTGGCCACCGACGAGCTGTCGTCGGCGCTGGCCAAGCTGTCGGTGCTCAGCCAGCGCATGGTGGAGCAGGCCGCGCGCGAGAAGACGGAGAAGATCATCCACGCCGAGCTGCAGAAGGCCGCCGCCAACCCCGACCTGCAGGTGAGTGCTAATGCTAACGTCGCTGTGGCTAATGCTAACGCTGCTACGGCTAATGCTGACACTAAGCCCCGCTAGGGCTAATGCTAACGCCGCTACGGCTACAGCTAATGCTGCGACGGCTAATGCTAAGGCCACTAGGGCTAACGCCCCTATGGCTAACGTTAAGGCCGCTATGGCTATTACTAAGGCTGTTATGGCTAATGCTAACGTTGCTATGGCTAATCCTAAAGCTGCTAAGGCTAATCCTAAAGCTGTTCAGCGAACAGTAAAAAGCACTTAAGGGTTAGCCTTGTATAGTTAACAAAATGACAGCCCCTGCTGGGTTGTGGTGCGAGTCTGTCAAAAGAGCAGGATTTCAGTATTGTGTGTATGTGCATTACACAGGGCCACATTCAAACCTTCCAACAGGCTGGCTTTAGCAGGGCCACGTCGCCGCGGCAATCGGTGGACTACGACGACGAGGAGACGGACTCGGACGAAGACATACGGGAGACGTACGGCTACGACATGAAGGTACAGCGGAGCGCAAATACAGGCGTATCTTTTAACGCGTGGAATCAATCAGGTTGCCCTTCTCTGAGCCTTTTCCAGCACTCTATATCTCTCTAGTAGTACAGTCCCCAGAACTCAATACAGCGCTCAAAGTGTGGTCTGTGCATCCTGTTTGAGAAGTGAACCGTGTCTGTCCGTCTGTCTGTCTCAGGACCCGAGTGGGGTGAAGCCCTACCTGTTCTGCGACGAGGAAATCCCCGTCAAGTCCGAGGAGGTGGTCAGCCATATGTGGCCGGCGACGCCCTCCTTCTGCGCAGAGCACGCCTACTCCTCCGCCTCCAAATCCTGCGCCCAGAGTGAGAACCCCCCCCCCCGATCTGCTGTCTCACATTGACTCATATTTAATTTGTGTATTCGGTTGAAATTGAATTCACAAATGTGATGCAGTACACACATATATATATATATATATAAAAATAGATATATAATTCTCCACAAAGTTAATTGGTATTGAACCTGGGGGGAATTCTACAAAGCAGGATTTCTGAGTTTGCTGTATAATTGCACTGTGTAAAACCCGGAACGGCTCGTTTGACTTCACTCTGTGGTCCAGATTTTGGGAGGGTACTGGATTTTACTCAGTAGCGCACTTATCCAGCTAACTCGGTCAACCTTCTTTCTGAAATGCACGCCTGGTGTTTGACCTCCCTCCTGGTGTGGAACGTTAACCCCCCCTCGCCTCCGCCCTGTCCCTCAGACTCGGGGACCCCCCGGAAGCAGCCCCGGAAGACGCCCCTGGTCCCGCGCAGCCTGGAGCCCCCGGTGCTGGAGCTGTCCCCCTCGGCCAAGGCCCAGCTGGAGGAGCTGATGATGGTGGGCGACCTGCTGGAGGTCTCCCTGGACGAGACGCAGCACATCTGGAGGATCCTGCAGGCCACGCACCCGCCCTCCGAGGAGCGCTTCCTGCAGGTGATGGAGGTGAGACTCCGCCTTTCAGCAGCATAGCATCGCATAGCATAGCGTAGCGTAGTGTAGCATAACATAACATAACATAACATAACAAAACATAGCATAGCATAGCATGACATAACATGACATGGCATAACATTGCAAAGCGTAGCATAACACAACAAAACATAATGTAGCATAGCATGACATAGCGTAGCATAGCATAACAAAGCATAATGCGGCATACAATAGTGTAACATAGCGTAACATAGCATACTTTTGCGCAACATAGCGTAACGTAATGACGTGAATAGGCCTTTTAGCCGAACAGAGCTATCCTTTTTCCAACCACTAAAGTGTACGTAGTGCTCACCGCTTTCCTACAAACAAGATCTAGCAAGTGTCTGTGATATCGGCATTATAATGTCCAATTAAGAACATCCTAATCACACATCTATGATCTTGCACCTTAAATGGTGAATGAGTAAGATGTAAAACAGCTCAATTGTGAAACTGTTCTGCAGCCGGAGGAGGGCCTCCTGGAGAAGCCTCTGAAGCTGAAGCCGAAGGACTCGGAGAAGAGGAGGAAGAGGAAGCTGGAGAAGGCGGAGCAGCTGCTGCTGGCGGCCGGCGGCGGGGGCGGGGGGGCCGACGGGGTCGGCGGGGGCGGGGGCGGGGGGCGGCCCCCCAAGTCCAAGGAGCTTCGCAAGGCCGAGGGCAAGCCCAAGAAGAAGAAGCTGAAGCTGAGCCCGGAGAAGTCGCGGGAGCTGAAGCAGCTGGCCAAGCGGCTCGCCAAGGAGGAGAAGGAGAAGAAGCGCAAGGAGCGGGCGGCGGCCAAGGCCGAGGCCGCCAAGGAGGGCCTGGAGCGCAAGCGCGAGAGGAAGGCGCTGGACATCCCGTCCAAGTACGACTGGTCGGGCGCCGAGGACTCCAACGACGAGAACGCCGTCTGCGCCGCCAAGAACTGCCAGCGGCCCTGCAAGGACAAGGTGAGCGCCAACGCGCCGAGGGCTAAACGTGCTAACGCGGCGAGGGCTAAATGTGCTAACGCGGCGAGGCTAACGTGGTGATGCTAACGTGCTAACGCGGCGAGGCTAACACGGCGAGGGCTATACGTGCTAACGCGGCGAGGCTAAACGTGGTGAGGCTAACGTGCTAAGTCCGTCCACTCCACTCCAGGGGTGCGCGACCCTGGTCCTGGAGGGCCGTTCTGCGTGCTGGGTCTTTGTTCCAACCCGATTACTTTCATTTTAGTTTTTCTGACGGCGCAAAAGATTACACCGGTTCACTCACTGTACTGGATCGCAGTGAAAAATCTTTAGTCTGTGGCTGTGGCTGGTGCCACAAAATCCTGAAGTGGTTCGGCCCTTGCCGTGCACACGTTTCGACTAACCGTTCTGTACAATGCGTTGTTGTTGTCATTAAGACAATATCTCCACACAGAGACGCCTTTATATGTTAAATGGGCTTTTTAAATGTTGTTTTGCAGTGGAATTTTTATGGTCAAAGAAATCAGTATTTTTAAAAATCTGAAAGATTTGCTCTTGCGAAATGGCCGATATGAAACGTATTGGATTTGGACAGACAATGAGAGTACAGTGAACTCCTTAACCAGCGACCGATGACGCATTAATAGAGTGGGCGTCAGTGAAGCGGTGTTTACTTATTGTAACGAGATCAGCCGGTTAATCGCCAACCTTCTCCGCCCTCCTCTGAATCGCTTCCAGTAAGCGCGGAACATTCCGGAGGTTAGGAGCGCGAGGGCGGAGCCCGTCGTCAATTATCCAAACCTGGGAGACGCACGTGAGGATAGATCACCGCTCGTGTGATTTGTATATTAACCTGTCTTGCAGCATTTCGAATGCCGAAAGGTCCCGCAGAAAAATATCTATTTCAGTACGTGTAAGTGTATAGACTCAATAATTACGGTGGCAGAAATAAGGGTGTCAACATGCTGCATAAATGCGGACTCCAGAATTATACATAAACGACAGCTATATACTTTTATTTCTATAGGTCTTTTCTTATGTTTCAAAGGTTTTTTTTTATTATATAAGTTTGAAAACCATAACTGCTCAAGTTATTTACCCTGCTTTTTAATACTTTCTGCAAACACAACACCCCTGGCAAAAAAATATTTACCGAACATCACACGTGCTTACATACACATATGTACGGTACATGCTTGCATGCATGCATGCATACATGCATAAATACATGTATAGTAGTATGTGCATGCATACACACAGACAGTAAATGCTTGCATAATCAATGCATACTTGTGTACAGTAGAGAGACACACACACACGCTGACTCCCGTGTGTGTGTCGTGCAGGTGGACTGGGTGCAGTAGACACCCACACACACACACACACTCTCACACTCTCTCACACACACACACACACACACACACTCTCACATTGACTCCCCCCTGTCTGTGTGTCGTGCAGGTGGACTGTGTGCAGTAGACAGACACACACACTCTCTCTCACACACACACACACACACACACACACACACACACAAACACACGCTGACTCCCCTGTGTGTGTGTCGTGCAGGTGGACTGTGTGCAGTAGACATACACATACACACACACACACACTCACACGCTGATTCCCCCTGTGTGTGTGTCGTGCAGGTGGACTGGGTGCAGTGTGACGGAGGCTGTGAGGAGTGGTTCCACCAGGTGTGCGTGGGCGTGACCTGCGAGATGGCGGAGAACGAGGACTACATCTGCCTGACCTGCACCAGGAAGGCCACCATGGGGGCCCTGGAGCGGGGGGGGCTGCCCTCGCCCGTGTGCGCCCCCCCGGTCCTCCTCCTGCCCGCCTCTCTGGCCCAGCGCGACCTGCACGAGACCAGCTAGTTTCTCTGAGGAGGGGGGGCGGGGCGGGGGTTAGGGGACACGCCTCCGGTTCGAATCGTGCACACCCCCTCCCCCCCCCCCCTCACCGCCAGACGAAGAGCAACAAACCTCACCCCCCCCCTACGGGACCCTCCGCCCCCTCCCCTCCTCCCTGTCGCCCCCTCCCTGGTTGTGGTCTGAGAAGGGGGAGCGCGGTGTGGAGACTGGACCCGGTCTATAGAGAGGCGCGGGGGGGATGCAGGAGGGGCGGGGCGGGGGGGGACTGACTGACGCAAAGCTAAGCTAAACCTCGGGAGGAAACACCGCCCCCTGCAGGCGGCCCTGAGTTACTGCACTGCATGGATTTCCGCGGGGTGGGAGCTTCAGCATCGTAGCCGCCGCCAAACGCCTCCAGCATCGCTCGGTCTCCGCGGCACGGGGGTGGGCCAGGCGCGGCCCTGCAGACAGGGGGCGCTCCGTGCCGGAACAGCGCCCGGGGAGGGGACCCGGGAAACGGATCCTTGGAAACATGCCGGAAACGGGACAGGGTAGCCGGGGGGGGGGCTCGCCAGTAACCCCCCCCCCCCCCATCTCCATGGTGACGAAGGGCTGACGTTTTTACCCGCCCCCTTCACTCACAGCGCCCCCCTACAGTGTGAGTCAGTGCGTAGGCGTAGGAGTGGCTGTGTGTAGTGAACGTATTTATAATGTAAATACTGTAGGTTTTAAGTGATTAAAATAACAGGATATGTGGCTCAAGTTTTATTTTTATTTTTTATTTTTTATTTCCTTTTCCTTTTCCTTTTATCACCTTTAATAAACGCTCTTCATGGACAAAGTGAATCGGGATGCAAAGACATGTGTCTGTTGTGTGTTGAAGTTCCAGCCTGTCTTCCTGAATGTGTTGTCAATCTGGGTGGGGGCGGGGGGGGAGAAGGGGTTAATCTACTGAGGGGCACACACTGTTTTGGGGTCTCTCTCGACTTTTGAGGTGCAAACATTAGCTAACTGTTTGGAAAGATAGCGTGCGGCTAACAATAATGGCCGCGGATGGGGACGATGCAGAGAGAACAAAAGTTGACAAACATTTGACTGTTATAATACACTTTAATCTATGTAATATTTGTTCTTGCCTTAAAAAAAAGAAATCGCAGGTAAGCAACGAATCCTCAAGTTGGCATTGTTAGGCCGAAGTCGCATCCGTTTGTATTAAAAAGCTGTTGGTGGCGAACTAAACAGAGTTTTGGTCCCATTGCTCTCCCTGGGAATGAGAACATGTCTTGGACTTTCTCTTGGAATGCATGATGCGTACAGCGAGGTCTGAAAGTATTTGGACAGTGGTGCAAACGTTTGGTCTTTGAGCTCTGTACTACGGTGCATTGGCCGTCAAATGAAACGCTAAATATAAGGTTATTAACTCCATATTCCAGAAATCTGCGTGCACTTTTCGAGCGATGGAGTTGTAAACCTGACTAATCGGAAACGGCTGAGAAGCCAACTGTCCAATTACTTTTGCTCCTAAAATGGGGGGGAATTAAAGGGGACAGTCTGCATTCTGACCTCATACTCATTATTTCATTTAAAATATTTTATGACCTTCAGTGGCCTGCGGGTGTGGTTTTGGGTTTTTGCTTGATACAAACGCTGACTTTTGTGGCACTGGGACCCTTCCCCTGTCAAACCAAAATGGCCATGGCTCAATTTAGGTCATGTAAATGGTCCCCGTGCCCTGCGATGGACTGGCGACCTGTCCAGGGTGTATTCCTGCCTTTCGCCCAATGTATGCTGGGATAGGCTCCAGCCCCCCTGCGACCCTGTTCAGGATAAGGGGGGGGGGGGTGTTGCACAGAACGATCAGCGAGAGTGACGTCATCTCCTCATCTCTCGACCCAGTTAATATTGGACACGTCCTCTCGTTTCGAACCGGACGATTCTGCCCGGGGCCGGAGCCGATAGACGAGAGAAACAGGCCACACACTATCTCCCCTTCTCTCCGGTTTGTGCAGTTCCCTTTATCGCGGAGCGTGTTTATTGCTCCCCTCGCTGCCGAGCTGACGGCTGCAGTTCAGCGAGGAGCGGCGGTGGAACGTTCCGGAGGCGTCAGTCACGCGGGGTCAGAGGTCAGAGCGAGACCTCGGGGAGAGCGGGAGGTGGGGAGACGGCCGCCGACGTGGTTTTTAAGGTTTCTGCGCTTCTGAACTCTTACGCTCACGAGCCCCCTGCTGTCAGCCCACTGTTTTAAGTCATGGTTAACAGGACCGGTTAAGAGAGGAACGTAGCCTGTGCTCACCACGTGAACTAGACTCGATGGCTCTTTAGGGAATTGTACCTTATCTGACCTGTGTTCTGCAGTTGTTCCGGTGACCTACGGTGTCTACTTCTTGCAGGACACTTTGGATAAAAGCACCTGCCAGATGTTTTTTTTGTTTTTTGTTTATTTTTCCACCCGAAAGTTATTTTCCACTGCCGTTCATTTGAGTGCGGTGTGATTACTGCTGTCCTAGTTCATCTTTATTGAATTTTACAGGGGTGACCGAGGTAAAGGGGCTGAACAGCACAGCAAAGGCATTCTCCGGGCTGCAGTGGTTTTGGTGAAGGACCAGGTGGACGTCTGTTGGCAGTTCAGCCCTCAGGACAGGAAATAAACCAATGAGAGGAGGGGAGGGAGGTCACGTGATCCCAGCTGGTCGCATCCTGCGCAAAAATATCCCGCTAATGAGAGTTCCAACACGTGAGGGGTAACCCTGTTTCAACAGAGACATGAATACATCACCCATTCACCCAGTCTTCCCCACCGCCAGCCAGACCTCTGGGAGGGAAAAAGATAATTGGGCATTCTCCAACTCACACAGACATGTACCCAAGTGTATCAGTATCCAAAACTGTGATGGGTGGAATTATGTTTTCACACGTCATAACTTCATTCTTGGAAAGTGAAGAGTGAGAAATTATAACAAGGTGCATTTCCTAATTAAAACCATAAACTGTAAACAGTCAGACTTAAGGTTGCTGTACCTCTGAACAACATTGCTTGTGACCGAGGTTTACAGTTACATTACATTAATGGCATTTGGCAGACGCTCTTATGCAGAGCGACATAAAGTTGGTTAGACTAAGCAGGAGACAATCCTCCCCTGGAGCAATGCAGGGTTAAGGGCCTTGCTCAAGGGCCCAACAGCTGTGCGGATCTTATTGTGGCTACTCCAGCGCTCGAACCACAAACCTTGCCTGTCCCAGTCATGTACCTTAACCGCTACACTACAGTCCGGTAAAGAACGTCTCAAAAGCGTCTGGAGTTTACATCTGGTTAAACAAGGGACCGCTGAAACACAGCAGCCTCCATCAAGAAGTCGACAAGGTGGCAACAGGCCGATTGTCTGACGAACAGTGTGGCACCCTCCTGGGCCGCTGTTTTGACGAATGCAGAATGTCTCTCGCTCTCATTAAGAATGTCTCTCGCTCCCATCGAGAGGCCAACCGAGCAAGCTCTGCCGAGATTCCGTCCCGGCGCATGACCCCCTACCCCCTGCCGGAATTATTTTTCTGTCTGGACAAGGCCCCGGGGCCTGTAAGCAGATTTGAAGAATGTGACCCTCTTTGCCTCTGCGGGAATTCACTAACGCTGCCAACCGAGGTGTAATTCCGCTCTCCAGCTGCCTTCCTGAGAACTTCCAAACCCTCACCTGAAGACTGGGTCCGCGGTTCCTCAAAGCTACCTTCACGGGGTCACGTTATCGTCAAAACCATCTCTGAATTAAAGCAGACAAAGTGAACGTTGTCTTTATCAATTGGTAAATAGTTCATTTTTGATTTTGTAGCTTGACCGGGTTATTCATCGAGCCGCAGTTTCATTCATCAACCAGGTTGTGCACTCGGCTGCCCATTAGCGCTGACTCATGCCCTCCGTGAAAGTTTGTGTTAAAAAAAAAAAAGCATCAGTTTAAACCGCAATTAGTGTCCGCTCGGTCTGGTTTGAACTGACTTCAGCTGCCGCGTTGTCTGGACGGCCGGCGCTGTCGTCAACGTTAAGCAGCAAAGTTTAACTGCCCCGCTAACCGACGTTAATTGGCCGGCTCTGACGGTACCAGGCTCAGTACCAGCGATGCGTTCGGCAACTTTATCATTAACCGGCGTGTCGAGCGAGACGTCTCGACGGACCTTCTGCCATAACTAATAGACAACGGTTCCTGCTCTTTCCTGTCGGGCGTCGGTGTCGTCTATCAGGCGTTCAGTTAAATATTGGCGTGACCAGCCTCGGAGTGCGACTTACCTTTGGCCATTCGGAGAGGGAGAGAAACGGGGACACGAGATCGATATCTCCGGCGTGCCAGCTCCCAAACGAACAACAGGTTTTATGGCCTGTGCAGTCTCCGCCGCGAAAGCAGGTCACGCTGCGTTTTATTGTGCGGGATTTTCTACGCCGTTCAGTGGGGCTGCGGCTTTTTGAGGGGAAAAGCACGTTTCCGGGGTGTACCGTGTCGCATTTAAAAGTGTCAAACTAGTATCAAAGTATCAAGTATTAAACTGAACAAAGTGAAATCTGCTTGGAATACCAGCTACCAGCGGTTTCAAAGCAAAGCTTGTGATAGTCAAACCAGCTCACGTTTGGTATGGAGCTGGTTTAACTCGTCGACCTGTTTGGACAGCCTGTAGCGTAGTGGTTAAGGTACACGACTGGGACACACAAGGCCGGTGGTTCTAATCCCGGTGTAGCCACAATAAGATCTGCACAGCCGTTGGGCCCTTGAGCAAGCCCCTTAATCCCCCCCCCCCCCCCCCCGGAGCAATGCAGGGTTATCTCCTGCTTAGTCTAATCAACTGTACATCGCTCTAGATAAGAGCGTCTGCCAAATGCCATAAATGTAAATGTTTCAAAAAATGTTTTTTTTTTTTTTTTTTTCAGCAGAGTGCTCTCCTCATCCTCTGTGCATTAGCATAAGGCCACACATTGGCCATCTCTACACATTGGCCGGCAGGCAACCAATAAGATCGTTCCTCGATGCCACACGTCTTGTTTTCATTGGAACAACAATCAGTATCTGTCAGTTCATGTCCACCGATGGACATAAAGACGTTGTAGCAAACCAGTTGAGTCTTCATGGGGGGGGGGGGGGGGGGAAGAAAAACAATCCTAAAAACATTTTTGCAAGGTTTGGTGAGGGCACTGTTCCTGCTGTGCCTGGGAAACGGCCAGGCGGGCCCTTGGCCGTGCCCTTTGGGGCCCGGTTTAGGGGCCCCGTGCGCAGCGTCGCGCGGCCGATTTTAACGAGGAGAGACAAGGCTCTTCGTCGCGGCTCACACCCGACCGGGCATCCTGTTTCGACGCGGGCGGAGAACAGCGGGAAGTTTGAGTCGTTCTGGCCGGTTAGAGGGGCGAGGAATTGGGGGCGGGGGGCGGGGGGCGGGGGGGGAAGGTCTTTGTTGCCGCCTTTCTTTAGACCGTCGGAAATCACAAAGTGTAAAAATTGCTTTGGACAAGTACAGAGACCCTGCTCCTGGGATGGAATGTGTGTGCAATTAAACGGCTGGGGTGGACTGCGCTCTTACGCTACTGGAAATACATGTCGAAGGTGACCTCTGACCTCTGGCTTCACCGGAGGACTTATGGTTATTGGCCGATTTTAATGAGCGAAAGTTAAGTCTGGAAAAGTTTTTGAGAAACCTTTTGCGAGTATACCTATGACTGACCACGCAAGGGGGAGGAATACAGTTGTGCAGATGGATACTGTAAAATGCATAAAGCTCAGTGGTGTTACTGATGTGCTCTCAATGACTGATCTCAAATCGAAATCTCAAATGGAGCATCCCCTGGTCTAAATGCCCTCAAGAGTGAGCCTAGGGCTACAAGGAAGGGAAAAACTCCCTGGTGGCAGATGATGATGATGATGATGATGATGAAGATGAAGATGAAGATGATGAAGAAACCTTGGGAGGAAACAGACTCAAGGAGACCATCCTCCTATGGGCAGGACAGGATGTGGGTTTTAATGACCAGCATCGTCAATCGGTCAATATTCACATCGATATCAGGCGGTAAACGCGTCATGCTCTAAAATTAAAATTAAGGGCTTTCACCAAGGCAAGTAAACCAGCCAGATGACCAACTGCAGCCAGCTTTTATTTAATTGCACACCTCCGCTTTTATTTTGGTACCCACATTCTCCCACTCTGTCTTGGGTACTTCCTGGTGATTGGTATAGAAAATGCCGCTTTCGTGTGTGTTCCTGGGCATCACAAAATGCGCTCCTCCTCATAACTGTGCTGAAAACGTATCTGTATTATGTATTATTATTACATTATACATTAATTTTTGCCGTCATATACAGGTCACCACT
>NC_083778.1:18198506-18221006 GCF_963514075.1 Conger conger
CGCGCTCCCACGCGTTGCACGGAGCTGAACTAGCCGCTGGAGAGCTCCATCAACACTGTACACAGTTACACGCTCATAGTTAGATCGGTGGTGGCCGAGGCGAGTTTACCCCTGATCACTGTAAAACACTTTTCGAGTCACCGGCTGGTGAGAAAAGTGCCATATAAATGCAGGGAATTAATTATAAGCGTGTAGAAGTGCAAATTATTTGTCTGATTTGACGGTTTAAACCTGTTATCTCCAGGACTGGTGCTGCTTTATTTGGTGGTAGAATCTGAAAATGACTAAAGAGTAGTCGCTGGAGGTTTTATTTTCATTGGGAGTTGTATGTTGGACTCCAAAGTACTGTAAACTATGTTTTTCGCCTGTTAAATGTAATCTTTTACATTTTATATCCCGAAGAGGCCAAATTGAGGACATAGCGTTTTTTCTAGAGGGACTGTGAGTGATTTATTAACCACGAACGCTCCATATCACCATTTACTGAACCCATGTACTGTCTGCAAGTTCTATCCACTTTTATAAAAATATACTTTTTTTTTAATGTTAGGTACAGGAAAAGGTCATTTCATGCTGTCATTCGAGATCCATGCTGACGAGCAGGTTTTCAGTGCTGTGAACCCCAGACTGGGGTCATTAACCCTGAGGAAGACGCAAGGCTTTAAAAATGCCAAAATGTCAAGTCTCTTTAACCTTCTGTAACCCCGGAGAAAAAAACCTTTTAGTTTTTTTTACATTTTTTAAATTTTTTACATTTTTTACAAAATGCAAGTGTCTTGGATGACAAAGACATTTCGGCGTGAAAATATTTTCAAAATACGGATATATTTTATTTAATTTTGTTGTAACTGAATGTCCATTGTGTTAAGAGAAATATCATCTTGAGCTCAGGAAAGCCAACATTTAATGTCCTGGTTAGAGGACACTAGGTCCCAGGAAATTAAAGAAGGCTGTTGATCATACACTAATTATTATCAATAAATATACTCAAAGTACAGGTAATGATCAAGACATGCTAATATAAGCACAGATATGCACAGATGCTCTTCTGTATATCACTGTTGTAATGTGGGGTTATTTGTGTCACTGTCAGCTTCCTGTCAGCTATGCCCAGTCTGGTCCTTCTCCTCAGACCTCTCTTATTGACAATTCATGTCTGCCCGCATAACTGCTGCTCACTGGATGCTTCGCACCATTCTCTGCAAACGCTAAGAGACTTTAGTGCGTGAAAATCCTGGCAGATCAGCAGTTTCTGCGATACTCAATCCACCCTGTCTGACACCAACAATCGTTCCACGGTCAAAGTCACTTAGATCACATTTCTTCCCCGTTCTGGCATCGGGACTGAAAACAACTGTACCTCTTGCCCGCGCCTTGACCGCATTTTCTTTTTCCGCTATCTAACGGGTTAAAATAATTATTGTAATTATTTAACTCAGGCCTGGGGTCATTGGGCCACTTCCTTGCGCTGAGTCCGTTTTGTGATTGGCTGCTTATCTGAGGTGTGGTCGGTGATTTAGCATTTCTGGGCCTTGCAGGGAGTGGGGAGAACAGATATGCAGTACTGATAGCAGGCTGGGTCAAACTGGACTGGTGGCACGAGACTAGCAATGACAACCCTTTACAACAACTTTATCTGTGTCCTCCTAACCACTTGTACCTTTGACCTTCTGTCTATCGGTTTAGCGAGAGTGCAAGATGTCCGCACACAATGTATATGACATATATACAACCCCCCCCCCTCCATTTTTGACACCATTTCCCCATTTCAGCGAGCTGAGATACTTGCGAATTGCAAATAGAACTATGAAACCCCATCCACCCCAGTTTAATTCAATGGAGAAAGCCAAGAAAATAAATTAAAGGCCAATGTTTTTCTACGACCTATGGCAGCGCTGCTCGACTCCACGTCCTGCGGGCCGCGGTGTCTGCAGGTATTCACTCGTACCGTGCGCTACACCACCTGATTTCACTCATTATTTCTCCTGCTAGGTGCAGATAATCGTTCAGCTCGGTAAAACCGGTTGTTTAGCGTGCAGTCGGAGCGAATGCAGTCAGCGGGTCGTGGAGTTGAGCGGCGCCGGTCTACGGGGTTCACCCGAGCCTCATGGTAGCTCTTTAAAGGGTTAATGTTTAGCCACTTCTAACCCAAACGTCCAGGGAGTGCGAGGAGACGCACCTCCTCATCCCAAGCCGGTTCACAGTAAGGTCTCGGTAAATACACCCCCTGGCATGCACAAGCGCTTTAAACGCACGTGACACGTGCGGACTTGCTTTCCTTTTGACTGTTTTGGTGTGTGCAGCAGTCTGTGCAATCTGCGTCTTCCGCCACAAATATGTTGCAGTTATACATTTATTCATAATAGTCTTTCTGTCCCTTTTGTGATTGTTCTAGCTTTTGAGTTGGTGTATTCATCTGCTTGTCACCCAATCAGGGACAGGTACCTGCATTTTATTTCAGCATTTTTACTTCAGGTGTGGAGCATAGAAGCTCATTCCCACATAATATGATTTTGTGATTGAACCGCCTTGCTTTTACCTGGCATGATTCATACTGTAATTCAGACCATTTCTGCAGCATTCATGAATTGTTATTGACCTGAATTTTGGAGTACAAGTTTTACTCCACAAAGAACCACATCTCTACACATCCTCCATTGGACAGAGTCGTTCAATCTCAAGAAGCCGGACATCTGGTGTCTCGAATCTATTCATATTAAAACCAGACATTTTTTTGCATAAATACCTCACTCTGTGATTCCAAAGTGTTCACTCTGACATGGTACCTGCACTCCAAAAAAATGAATAATTGGATTTTTTTTAAAAGTATGGATATTTGTAGTATTATTACTATTACTATTATACAATATTATGAAGTATATATATGACTTCAACTGATTCGGAACGTACTTCATCAGTTGAAGTCCCTTTTCCCTCATAATACCGTGTGCAAGCACTGTCCATAATTATATTAGGTAAGACTGTTTTTTGAGTGTGCGTAAGGGCTGTGTTTCCTGCTGGCCTTCCCATGGTCCGGTGAGCTCCAGGCAGGGGGGGGCGTTTGCCTCGTTCTCCCCCAGGAGAGGAGGCCCATTCCCAGGGCTCAGGCCCCAGCGGGGAGCCCTGCTCTCTTGTTTCCGACCTGAAGGCTTTAGAGACCCTCGGCCTCTTCTCTGAAAGGTCAGGGAGGAAAGCTCCCCTTGTTTGGGGGTTTTTTGTGCTGCAAGGCCCACGGTGCCTCCCTCTCTGCCAGATGAGTCATTACTCCGCTTGGGTTTGTGCTGCGGGGGGAAATCAGCGGTGCCAGGACCGGGAGAGAGAGTGAGAGAAAGAAAGAGAAAGAGAGGAAGAGGGAGAGAGCCTGAGAGAGAGGAAGAGAACGAGAGAGACGGAGACAGGGAGAGCGAGAGAGACAGAGCGAGGGAGAGGGGTAGAGAGAGACGGAGAGAGGGAGAGGAAGAGAGGGAGAGGGACAGAGAGTGACGGAGGGAGAGGGAGAGGGAGAGGGAGAGAGAGAGAGATGGAGAGAGGGAGAGGAAGAGAGGGAGAGGGACAGAGGGAGAGGGCGAGTGAGGGAGTATCTTAATGTGTGTAGCCCTCAGGGCTGAGACAGACAGATTAGCTGAAGAGACCCTGATCTTGGTTCTTCATTACATTACATTACATTACATTACATTACATTACATTACATTATTTGCATTTTGGCAGACGCTCTTATCCAGAGCGACGTACAGTTGATCACACTAAGCAGGAGACAATCCTCCCCTGGAGCAATGCAGGGTTAAGGGCCTTGCTCAAGGGCCCAACAGCTGTGCGGATCTTATTATGGCTACACCGGGGATCGAACCGCCGACCTTGCGTGTCCCAGTCATGTACCTTAACCACTACAGGCCCCTTCTTCTTCATGGTTGTTGGCAATTTTGTTTTGCTGTTTCAGTGACAAAATATGTCAGCCCACTCACTGTCCTTTTGTGAACACTTTTGAGCATTTACAGAACATTTATAACAATCGTAATAACGCAAGCCTTAATGTGTCACTAAAAAACAGATCTCTTTGGGGCCGTAGGAACATAGAGCAACAGGACATCCAGCTGTGGGTGTGTTCGTGCACTAGAACAGCGCTTTAACAGGGTTGACCAGTGCAGACCAGCTCCATACTCAACACGGTTTGACCAGCTCAAGCTAGGTTTTGAAACAGCTGGTAGCTGGTAATTTCAACCTGGTCATAGCTGGGAGCAGCAGGGAGGAAACCAAACGTTTCAGCATGTTGCTTTCTTCAGTGTGCAGGGACTACAATTCAGACATTCTAACTTCTTATGAGCAGGTGAACAGCTGCCATTCATTACATTACATTACATTACATTACATTACATTAGTGCCATTTGGCAGACACTCTTATCCAGAGCGACGTACAGTTGATTTAGACTAAGCAGGAGACAATCCTCCCCTGGAGCAATGCAGGGTTAAGGGCCTTGCTCAAGGGCCCAACGAATCTTATTGTGGCTACACCGGGGAATCGAACCACCGACCTTGCGGGTCCTAGTCATGTACCTTAACCACTACGCTACGGGCCGCCCTCTATTAAGTGGTTACGGCTGCTGACCGGTCGTTGTAAGACGTTGCGCTTGATCACGCAGGAGACGCAGAGCGATCGGACCCGTCCAACGGGCTCAGCCGGGCCCTGGAGCTGGCCCCACAGACGGAGCAGAAGATGAAGGAGCGGGGCCAGTGGAGCAACAAGCTGGAGTTCGTGCTGTCGGTCGCCGGGGAGATCATCGGCCTCGGCAACGTGTGGCGCTTCCCGTACCTCTGCTACAAGAACGGCGGAGGTGAGTCTCGCTGCTTGTCTATTCTCTCTCCCCCCCCCCCCCCCGTTCCTACACACCCACGAAAAATACAGTGACAGAGGAGGTTTTGTCTCGCCAACTGTGACATTTCTTTTACACCACATTATTGGCATTTCTTATCCAGAGCGACGTACAGTTGATTAGACTAAGCAGGAGACAATCCTCCCCTGGAACAATGCAGGGTTAAGGGCCTTGGTCAAGGGCCCAACGGCTGTGCGGATCGTATTGTGGCTACACCGGGGATCGAACCACCGACCTTGCCTGTCCCAGTCATTTACCTTAACCACTACACTACAGGAGAAAAGCAAGAAAGGGTACCCACAAATTATACATTGTTGGATAGGGGTACGATTTTCACGGTCCTACAGGGTACAGCGACAAGCATTTGTACCTTTTATATCTGAGAGTGCAGTGCCCCCACTGGGTAATGAGCTCGTCCTGTTTGCGTTGCAGCAGTGAAAATGTAACATATGTACATAGTTACTTCAAGAAATTATAAATCATGACTTCCATCAAATGAGCCTAAATTAGAAGACCATCACCTGGTGCAATACAGGCTGCACTGGGCGCACATGGTAGCCCAACACCTGTTTTGGTGATTTTACATCGTGTTTCAATTTTCTTGTTGACTATATGACCACTTGTACTTCTGAACGTCCACTGTAGAGGTTCTTTATGAATCTCTCCCAAACCCAGAGGGCATACAGCTCTGTTTAACCATGAGACTCCCTCAACCCCCTCCCCTCCCCCACCCAGAGACCCCAGGAAGGCTTCACCGAGGTCAAAGGGCACCAAGGCAGCTGTTGTTTGATCTCTTCACTCCGCTGGCCTTCTGCAGCTGTCTCTTAGATGAACGAAGATGTTTTGGGTTTGATTATTTTCGAAACACCCCGGAATCAATGTCCCATTGATCTGACGGTCGGAAGTTAACCGGGTCCACACCGTGGCTTCTCGTGTTGACGTTGACCCCGCTTCACTACGGTTCCGATGTGTATCAACGAGAAACCCGCTATCGGCCATGTAGCGTATGACTTACCGAGCAGAATAATCACAATATCTCTGAGGTTGTGCATCGTTTGGCCGTGAAATTTCTCCTCCGTTGTAAGGGTCTGAGAAGCAATTCTATGCTCAGCTTGAATTGTAACATTTATCAGTTGAATTAAAGCTGCCGTCTTTGACATCTCTTTCTCCTTCCCCCCGAGACAGGTGCGTTCTTCATCCCGTACCTCATCTTCCTCTTCACGTGCGGGATCCCCGTGTTCTTCCTGGAGACGTCTCTGGGCCAGTTCACCAGCGAGGGCGGGGTGACGTCCTGGAGGAAGATCTGCCCGCTGTTTGAAGGTGACGCACGGGGAGCAGAAAAGGGGAAGCTCAGGGTCGTGTCATGGGAATGGGATTTGTCTCTGAGGGGTTGCGGGTTTGAGTCCGAATTGGGGCCAGACCTGGGTGAAATATGTAATCGTTTTTGGATTCCAATACCTCGTTCACGACAGCACATCCTTTTTGCCACTAGGTTGATCTCATCAAATGCTTTCTTTTTTTATTTATAATACTTGCTTTGGGCCAAAATGTCACTTAACGCAAAAAAAAAAACACCCTCCAAATGGTATACTGAGTGCAGTGGCATGATGGATAATTCACTGCTGTCGAATGTCCAATCTCCCCTCACTCTGGAACAGCCCTCATTAACCTCAGCGCTGAGGAAAGGGTTAATACTGGACTCGGTAGAATGAAGAGAGGCATTCTGGGAAGGGCCACCCGTGCGTGTTCACATGAATGGGAGCGCTGGCGTCGGCCCAGCTGGGGCCCTGGCCGCCTTCCAGGGAGGCAAAGTTTTTTTTTCGGAGCGAGATCCTGTCTTAGACCACCCCCCCCCCCCCCCCCCGCACTGGTACACAGCCACAGTGGGCAGAAACCCCCCCGAAAATATAGGTTGTATGAGGTCATGGAAATCTTTAAGCTCACGCAATCGGTGCCACCTTGCTTCAGTGGAGAGTCCGGTCGGTCAGAACAATGTGCTGTGTCACACGGACACGTTTTCAGTTACTCCAGAAAATGCAGGTTTACAATTATTGAAATTCCATCATTTCCTACAAAAGTGGTAATGGGTATAATGTATTAATGTATTTTGAAAAAGAAAACGGTTTATTGAATATCTTTCACATAATGTGCAACTCTGTTGTTGGTGGAAGCAAAAAAGATAAAATTGCTCATAATTCCACATTATGATGGAGGTTTAGCCCAAAGTGAGATGTCTTCATTAAAGGTACGTCAACCGTATATTTTGAAACCGAAATTGAAGGACTATAAAAACAGGCAGAGGGCGAGTCAACATATCAGTGAGCCTTTTTCAATGATAGGGAGGGATTTACAATGGTCTTGTAGCAATGTTTTAACAAAAAAATCTTACCAATTGAACTTTTCATGCACATCCTTCATGCTCTTTTTACCCATGGCTTCCATTTTGTGTTGGCGCAGGTATCGGGTATGCCACGCAGGTGATTGTAGCGCTGCTGAACTTCTACTACATCATCGTCCTGGCCTGGGGAATCTTCTACCTCAGCTTCTCCTTCACCTGGGATCTGCCCTGGTCCTCCTGCAACAACACCTGGAACACAGGTGAGAGACTGCGGCCACCGTCGCCATTTTGTCAGGGAAAAAATAAAAAATCACCTTTTTAGATGACTGAGCTCTTTCTGCTGTTTTGTGTTTGCCTGAAAGATGACTGGGTAACACTCTACAATAAATGGTAAATGGCAGGCATTTATATAGCGCCTTTATCCAAAGCACTGTACAATTGATGCTTCTCCATTCACCCGTTCATACACACACTCACACACTCACACACTGATGGCGATTGGCTGCCATGCAACCAGCTCGTCAGGAGCATTTAGGGGTTAGGTGTCTTGCTCAGGGACACTTCGACACAGCCTGGGCGGGGGATCAAACCAGCAACCCTCCGATTGCCAGACGGCTGCTCTTACTGCCTGAGCCATGTCGCCCTAAGGTTCCATGAACCTGCATGAATTAATGTAGTTGTTTAGTAACTACAACTGAGAAGTTAATCTGTACAGCTGTACAGAAAAAGTTAGTTAATGTACAGTACTGTGCAAAAGTCTTAGGCACCTGTATAACATACTGTACAGATATGATTCTTTCAAAAATAATTTGATGATAATTCAAGGCCCGAAATAAACATACTATACATTCTACACTACATTTTAGTAATTTGACAGAATAGTTAAAAACTGAAGTAAATCAATATTTTTTGTGACCACCCTTCGGCGTTAAAACTGTATCACTTCTCTGAGATAGCCAACGCTGTCTGCAGGGAGGTTGTTCCACGCATGTTGGGAGAACTTGCCACAGTTCTTCTGCAGACTTTGGTTGGCTCCTTGCTTCTGATCTCAGACAGCCTTGATCAAGTTTTTATGGAAAAAGTAGTCAATTGCTTAAAGTAATACGTTACTTTTTAAAATTAAAAACACAAATGTCTCTGTAAAATAAAATCTTTTGGAAAATGAATATTTGGAAATCTCAAATGTGTTCTTTTATACTAATACACACAAAAATAAACATATATATAATAAAGTATAGGGTGCCTAAGACTTCTGCACGGTACTGTATTTGTTAATTGTTGACTAATTAATTAATCCTGTGGTTTGATAATGTATAAATATCATGTAACAAAAACATCAGTTAGTTGTTAACAAATGCATTCACTAATGAAAAGTACATTTCATGCTTAATTAATGTATTTGCACATCACTCATTCATGTTAACAACGACATGAATTAATGCCAATTCATGAACCTTATTGTAAAGTGTGACCGATCAATTGTACAGCGCTTTGGATAAAGGCGCTGTATAAATACCAACCATTTACAATTTACCATTGAAACTACTAAGGTCTGACATGAACTTTTTTTCTCTGTAAGAGTCTTGTGTGGAGTTTCAGAGGAGGAGCGATTCCCCGAACTTCACCATGCCTGTCAACGCCACGTCTCCTGTCATTGAATTCTGGGAGTGAGTGCTTCTCTTTCAACAAAAAAAACAAAAACAAATTGGGGCCGGTCGTGGACTAAACATTTTTAAGAAATATATTTTTCCACTCAGCTCATTAGCTGTAAATGAAATGTATGAAATGAGTTCACAGTTCCAGTCCACTTTGGGTTGATTTGTGGCTCTGTTCCCGCTGCGCTCAGACGGAGGGCTCTGAGAATCTCCCCCGGGATCGACCAAATGGGCGTCCTGCATTGGGACCTGGCCGTGTGTCTGCTGATCGCCTGGGTCTTGTGCTACTTCTGCATCTGGAAGGGGGTCAAGTCCACTGGAAAGGTGTGTGTGTGCACTGTGTGGTGTGTGGTGTGTGGTGTGTTTGGTGCAGGTGCGTGTGTGTGTGTGTGTGTGTGTGTGTGTGTGTATTTGGGGGGCTGGGGGGTGGCAGTGTGTGTATTTTTTTCCCGATGTCAACACCCAGTCAACCAATGGGAATAGAGAATTTAACCAAGGGGCGGTCTGTAGCGTAGTGGTTAAGGTAAATGACTGGGACACGCAAGGTCGGTGGTTCTCATCCCGGTGTAGCCACAATAAGATCCGCACAGCCATTGGGCCCTTGAGCAAGGCCCTTAACCCTGCATTGCTCTCCTGCTTAGTCTAATCAACTGTACGTCGCTCTGGATAAGAGCATCTGTAAAATGGCAGTAATGTAATGTAATGTAAATGTAAGTCATGCAAGCATAATAGCCTGTGAACTGGGCAGAGGTCAAGGCAGTAGTTTTGGCGGTGTGGAGGACATGTTGTGGTGTGAGCTGATTGGCTGAGGCAGGACGTGCTCGTTCCACAGGTGGTGTACTTCACCGCGACCTTCCCCTACGTGATGCTGGTGATCCTGCTGATCCGGGGCATCACCCTGCCCGGAGCCTCCCGGGGGATCCAGTTCTACCTCTACCCCGACCTGGGCCGACTGGCCGACCCACAGGTACCCCCAAACCCCCCCTGTACAGCACGCACACTGGGTCTGTTCATCAAACGACGAACCGAACGATTTCACCGTAAATCATTCGGAAATGCGGTTACACAAACAATGCGCCATTTTGTTAGTAGGATTCCGAATGGAATTCACAAACGCTCTAAACCTTCGGTATTGTATTAGTGAAAGTTTTCGCTGAATCCGGTGTAATTTGTTCGTTTGTTTCCGATTGCGAGTAGATTTACACACGGACTTTACGAAAATGTTGACAGTTGAGGCCCACTGTTTCCATACCTCACACACACCACTGAAGATAGATCTCGGTTTGACGTGGAGCTCAGACAAGCCCTCCCAGGCCTGACCTACTGTCCTCACTGTTGCATGGGCCTTGTTGACGGGGCAGCAGCCTGTCCTCTGATTGGTGCAGACAGGTCTGTTTCTCATGGCGACCAGCCCTGGGGGGCGGGGTCCCCCGTCCCGCTCTCCATCGCGGGGTCTGACCCCCACGTGTGAGGTATTTTCAGAACGCCGCCCCCACACCCCTCGAACCTCTCTGGGCCTGCGGGGCGGGGGGTCTTCCGCACGACGGGGGCCCCTCTGTGTGCCCAGCTGGGACGGGATGCGAGACCATCTGCACCAGAGCCTGAGGACCGGGCCTCTGCGGGGTAGAGGAAGACCCCCCGCGGCAACCGAAAACAGAGAGTCCATCGCCCCCGTCCCCCCTCGTCCCTCCTGCTCCCTATCCCCACCACCTGACTCCCCTGGCCTTCCCCGACCCCCAGAAATGGTTTGAACCGGTTGGGCCCGACGGCTGGGGAAAATACGAACAAAGACCCTGAGGAGGGGAGAAGGGAAATTCCTGCATCGACACTTTAGCTGACTGTCGTCCGAATGTGTGACTGTGGAGACCTATTCCATCTTCTCTGCTGATGTTCTTTCTGTGTTATATTTTTCTGGGGGCAGTCACGTCTGCCTGTTTTGCTCGAGAAAGGTTTACCAGTCTTTCAGGTTGGAACAGATGCTGTGAAATCTGTCTGGCAAGGTGTGGGAATGCGTGGTTTTCTGCGGTCACACAGCAACAGTGACAAACTGAAATCCCAGTGTGGGTCAAGTGGCAAGAGCTGCAATTTCTATGTACTTTTTCAGGCACCTTTACTTCTCAGAGTGTATTTATGTCTCGGGTGTAATTGCGCTCAGTGAGAAAGTTAATCTTTTGGAAGAACATTCTGGAATATTTTGTGAGCCTCTGTGGTGTGATTATGGGGGTATTCTCTCCCTCCTTTGCTGTTGCCCGTGTGTTATTAGCTGGTGGGTGCCTCTGCACAAACTCTTCTTTAGCACCTGATTGTGAAGTCTGGGCACAAAGAAGGCTCTCATTCGGACACAAACACACGTGCGGGTACGCACGAACACACGCACACACACACACTTGCATACACACACACACACACACACATACACACACACGCATACACGTGCGCGTACGCACGAACACACACACACATGTGCACGTATGTACAAACACACACACAAACACACACACACACTCACACATACACGTGCGCGTACGCACGGACACACACACTCACGTTCACGTTCAGTGGAAAAGTACAGGTTGGCTTTGGGGAGATGGTCACAGAGAGGTGTCAGGTGAATTGTGGGCAGTGGAGAACTCTTCTCTCAAAATATACTGACATACCTCTCTGTGATTATCTCCAAGCATGAATCTTTTTTGTTTCTATTTTTGTACGGTGCCAGAGGCGTCCAGATTTATTTTTGCTTCATTTTGTTTCATTTTGGTGCTTCAGGGTAAATGCTTGATACTAATGAATTTAGCCTCGTGGTACATGAACCCAGAAGGTTGGTGGTTCAAGCCCCGGTGTAGCCACGACAAGATCCGTACTGCTGTTGGGCGCTTAAGCAAGGCCCTTAACCCTGCGTTGCTCCAGGGGTGATTGTCCCTGGCTAAGTCAAATCAAGTGTAACTCACTTTGAGTAAAAGCATCAGCTAAACAACTGTACTGTCATGTAATGTAATGTAACCAGGCGGACTGATGGCACTGGACACCAGAGCCGCTGTCCCCATCACAGGAAATGGCAGGGCTCACAGGAAGTGGCCGCCTGTATCTTGCCAGTGCGTAACCTCTCTAATCCTCTGGCTCTTCCCCTCTCACAGGTGTGGATGGACGCAGGGACCCAGATCTTCTTCTCCTACGCCATCTGCCTGGGCTGCCTCACAGCTCTGGGCAGCTACAACAAGTACAACAACAACTGCTACAAGTGCGTGCCCGGGTCCTCCCACCAATCAGCCCCAGGCTTTAGACAGCAATGGGCGCAGCTGTGCTGTCACTCATTCACTTGCACAAATCGACAAACTTAATCCTGTGCAAGAGGCAGGGCTGCTGAGACCAACAAATACTTATTATACACTCAGTGGGCACTTTATTAGGTAGACCTGTACACCAGCTTGTTAATGCAAATATTGCAATCCAATCATGTGGCAGCAACTCAGAAGGAAAGTAATTGTCTAAAATGGTATACTTGTTCCTGGGGGAATTCATGTGTTGAATCGACTTCAATGGGCAAATTTGAAGTCCAACGAGGCTGAATATACTGTAATACCTCTAGTGACCACTGGGGGGGGGGTTAATCCCTGGTCCCCTGATAGGCATCATGGCTCCACCCTTTCTGAGGTTGACTCCCCCTGTGCCATTGGTTCGCTAGGCCTGCCTAGCGACGGTTGCTAACGCGCTTCTCCGTGGCGATTCCAGAGACTGCATCGCGCTGTGCTTCCTGAACAGCGGGACCAGCTTCATCGCCGGGTTCGCCATCTTCTCCATCCTGGGCTTCATGTCCTACGAGCAGAACGTGCCCATTTCTGAGGTAGCAGAGTCCGGTGCGTACTCCACACCCTGGTGTACACTCCGGCCGTGACCGGCTTGGAATACACAGCGACCGGCTGTTTCAGAAAAAACCTAGCTTGAGCTGGTCAAACCATGTTGAGAACGAAGCTGGTCTGAACTGCTCAACCAGCTACCAGTTGTTTCAAAACCTAGCTTGAGCTGTTTTGGTTTTTTTTCAGCAGGGGTTGTTATTTATGAACTTATGATCTGCACGTGTGTGTGACTGTAGAGTGTTACTCTAACACACTGCCAGTTGTTAGCATTGTTAGCAAGTGTGTCTGTATTACTCTAACACACTGCCAGTGGTTAGCGTTGTTAGCGAGTGTGTCTGCATTACTCTAACACAGTGGCAGTGGTTAGCATTGTTAGCGAGTGTGTCTGTATTACTGTAACACCCTGCCAGCTGTTAGCATTGTTAGCAAGTGTGTCTGTATTACTCTAACTCACTGCCAGTGGTTAGCATTGTTAGCAAGTGTGTCTGTATTACTCTAACACACTGCCAGTGGTTAGCGTTGTTAGCGAGTGTGTCCGCTGGCCTGGACACAGAGAGGCCGGGTGCTGAGCGATATCTTCGTCTTCCTCGTCTCAGGTCCCGGGCTGGCCTTCATCGCCTACCCGCGCGCCGTCTCCATGATGCCCTTCTCCCCGCTGTGGGCCTGCTTCTTCTTCATCATGATCGTGCTGCTCGGACTCGACAGCCAGGTAAGGGTTAATAGTCCCCACGGGGCCCGTGACCCTTAAGGGCTCCCAGGAGGAGGTTCACCCTGCGAAGGGCGACGGCACAACCGCTTTCCTGTCTGGTCAATGCAGCGTCTCGACTGAGGAATTCATCGAAGAAATCTCCTGGTGTTTTATAAGGAATTCATGGCAACATCCGTTCCGGCTAATTTGATGTTGGTTCCCCCCCCCTTCTGGTCCATCATCCCCCCCCCCGACCTCGTTCACTGCTTAAGTCGTCTGATTTTGGCAAGTTGCCCACCCTTGTAAGGGTTAATCCCACAAGCCAATGGGAGTAACAGACAAACACCACCGGTCTCTTGAGGAGAGTCACCTGCAACGTCCGTCTGCACCCAGCCCCAATCTCAGCGTCTATTCCTGTTTAATGTTTATCCTCTGCTCTCTGACGTGTGCTTGTGAACTCTGGTTAACCCGCTGCGTATGCAGACCTGAATGCTCCTCCGCTGATGTCACGTGTAGTGGAAAGTTTCCAAGTAAGCTACTGTGTGCTCCCCTTTTCCTGTGCAATGAGCGGGGAGCAGGGGGAGCGCGTCTGTGCGTGTACGCGTTTAAACTTTGACCTCTCACCCACCTTCCTCTGTCCTTCGCACGCACGCACGCAGACACACACACACTCATGTGGACACAAACGTCTGTTCACACGCATGGGCGCACACAAACACACACACACACACACACTCACGTGGACACAAACGTCTGTTCACATGTATGCACACACACATATATTGTATTATTATGTGTATTAGCCCTGATAAAACCATGGTTTGTAGCAAAGCTGTAGCTGTGTGTGTGTGTGTGTGTGTGTGTGTGTGTCTGCACGTACCTCCACTGTCACTTTATTTCTGAGAGGGTGGGTTCTGCCTTTTTGGAAAAACTTTTGTGGTGAAAAGGGATCACTACCTGTCAGACCTCAGATTACCTCAGACAGACTCTAAGCTTAGAACTCACCTCCCAAGTGGCACAGATGTCTGTCTGAGGGAGTTTTGATCCTTTAGAAACAAAAATGTACCTGGGGGCGACATTGGCTCAGGCAGTAAGAGCAGCCATCTGCCATCCCACCCTGGGTGTGTCGAAGTGTGTCGAAGTGTGTCGAGGTGTCTTGCATGGCAGCCAATCGCTTTTGGTGCGTGAGTGTGTATGAATGAGTGAATGAGAAAAATCTATTTCACAGCGCTTTGGATAAAGGCGCTATGTAATTGCCAACCATTGACCATGTACCTGCGCTGTATGTGTGTGAGTGTAATGGCTGTGGTTCTCCTCCCCTGCAGTTTGTGTGCGTGGAGAGCCTGGTGACGGCCGTGGTGGACATGTACCCCGCCGTGTTCCGGCGGAGCTACCGCAGGGAGCTCTTCATCCTGGGCGTGGCCATCGTGTCCTACCTCATGGGCCTGATCATGCTGACCGAGGTAGGCTGCTGCCCCAGTGCCCCGGGGGAGGGAGGGGGGAGAGAGGGGGCGGGCGGGGGGTCCTGTCACACCTCAGTCACACACACACACACCACAGCCGGGGCTCATCCAATCTGGCCCTCCAGTCTGAATCCGTCACGGGTTTTCATTTTCTCCCGTGTAATGAACTGGACAGCTGGCGCCACTGATCGGCCTGTCTTTGCACCTGACTCCCAGGGTCAAGAGAGGGGCCGTGATTTGAACAGCCCTGCGGGACAGAACGGACATCGAAATATCTCTAGACCTCCATATCTCACCCGGCTATATCTGCTTGAACAGTGAAAGGGTTCTAGCCGAATAGGACATACCCGGGCTATATCCAGAATTAAATTGGGGCAAAATGTATCTGTTGGTGTCAAAACATCTACGATTTACATCAAGATCGGTCTAGGTTCCATCTTTTGCTCACTGGGTAATAGACTAATGAAACGGGTAAGAGCAGGAGGAGTCTGAAATCTACCCCCTGCGCCTCCTGTTTCTCTCCCCCTGAGCCTCCTGTTTCTCTCCCCCCCTGCGCCTCCTGTTTCTCTCCCCCTGAGCCTCCTGTTTCTCTCCCCCCCGCGCCTCCTGTTTCTCCCCTCCTGAGCCTCCTGTTTCTCCCTGAGCCTCCTGTTTCTCCTCCTGAGCCTCCTGTTTCTCCCCCTGCGCCTCCTGTTTCTCCCCGAGCCTCCTGTTTCTCCTCCTGAGCCTCCTGTTTCTCCTCTCTGAGCCTCCTGTTTCTCCCCTCCTGAGCCTCCTGTTTCTCTCCCCCCCGTGCCTCCTGTTTCTCCTCCTGTGCCTCCTGTTTCTCCCCCTGAGCCTCCTGTTTCTCCCTGAGCCTCCTGTTTCTCCTCCTGAGCCTCCTGTTTCTCCTCCCTGAGCCTCCTGTTTCTCCCCGCAGGGAGGGATGTACGTCTTCCAGCTCTTCGACTACTACGCTGCCAGTGGGATTT
Source organism: Conger conger (assembly GCF_963514075.1). NCBI lineage: Eukaryota > Metazoa > Chordata > Actinopteri > Anguilliformes > Congridae > Conger > Conger conger. The sequence goes on from NC_083778.1 coordinate 18,214,344, forward strand.
GTCTCCTGTTCGTGGCCATCTTCGAGACGGTGTGCATCGCCTGGATTTACGGTGAGCATCAAATAAATAATTAATCGTCGTCTGTCAATTGTGAATCGCTGTTATTGGAACGGATTGTTTAATGCCGAATGATATACAGTGAGCGCTCTACTGTACGTTGTGAGGGGAAACGCTAGGGACCTTGATGAATGAGTTGTTCTCAGAGGTGATGTAAGGGTATTTCTTCCTGACCTGAATTGTAGCCCACATCAACAGAAAGCAATGTCTTAGTGTTTTAGTGTCTACATACCCAAAGGGGATTTAACTTGGTGTCAGTTTTCTTTATGTTGTCTTTGGAAGCAACTTTTATGCCCGTCGTTTATAATGTCCCCTGGGCCTGGTCTCTCTTGTAAAAAGATATTTCAATCTCATTGAGGCTTTTACTTTTATGAAGGCTTCTATAAAATCTAAATAATGACGACTCTTATTCAAAAAATATAAAATGCCCACCAAAATAAATGAATCTATAAACTACAAATTTATCTGTAAGGTGCCGTCAAAAAGGTGCAGGTGGCTATTCATGCAGCACAGACGCATGAACCATTCAGAAAAGTCTCTGTGCAATATATGTTAATGTGATAATATTTATATACTGTCACACGTACATTTACACTGTAGAAAGCACAAAGTAGTTGTTAGCACTGTGGCCTCGCCAGAAGGCGGTTGTGGGTTCGAATCCCTGCCACCCAGCCTTCTCTGCGCGGAGACCGAAATTAATTTTCTTCTCCTCTGCTTCAGGTGCCGATCGTTTCTATGACAACATCGAAGACATGATCGGCTACCGACCTGGGCCCATGATCAAATACTGCTGGATGTTTTTTACACCTGCAACGTGCTTTGTAAGTGAAACCCAAACTTTTTGAGTTCTGCGTTCATCGCATCAGATACAATCTATTATTTTATTTTTCTGTGCTATTTTGCCCTCACTGAATAGCACATACGTTACGAACAGAGTATGAATGCGAGTGTTAGCACTAGAATTTAAATGGCACCCTCTATTGGTTAATAAGGAAACTGCAGCTTAAAAAATATTTACTATTCCTGGAAATCACAGCAATTTATTTGGCGAATGCGTAAACCCCAACCCCAACACAGACACACACACACACACACACACACACACACACACACACACACACATACACACACACACACACACACACACACACGCACACACACACACACACACACACATACACACACACACACACACACACACACACACACACACACATACGCACACATACACACACACACACACACACACACACACAGTATAGATGGATTTTTAATTATTTATGAACTACAGTGGATATTAATTACAGTATTTATGTCTAGCACTGTTCAAACTGTTAGTAAACTGAGATGTTATTGTGCCCTGAGGAAAGGCTGTGAATATAAACGGACGGAGGATTTGCGATGCCTTTCCTCTCCGCGTAATACCACGTGCAGGTCGTGCGGGTCCGCGGGTTTGATAAGAGTGTTTTTAGCGGTTTTCCTCAGACTCCTCTGCCCCTGTTTCCGCAGGGCACCTTCGCCTTCTCGCTCATCAAGTACACTCCCCTGAAGTACAACAACGAGTACGTGTACCCCTGGTGGGGCTACGCCGTGGGCTGGCTCCTGGCCCTCTCCTCCATCGTGTGCGTCCCACTCTGGGTCCTCTACAAAGTCTGCACCACCAAGGGCACCCTGAGAGAGGTAGGCCCGGCCGGAGGGAAGCGGTGTCGGTGGGTTTGGGAGGACGGGTCCTCTGCCTGTGCTTCAGTCAGTGGCTGTGTTTGTCAACTGAGGACGGGGAGGAGTGCGAATATAATACGCCCCTATGCTGTTGAGATGAATTTCAAACCTGCCGGTTGACTGTGACCCCCCCATCTCACTCTCTCCCTCCCTCCCTCCCTCCCCCTCCCTCCCTCCCTCTCTATCTCCCACTCTCTCTCCCTCTCTCCTTCTCTCTCTCTCCCTCCGTCTCCCCCTCTCTCTCTCCCTTCCATTCTCTCCCTCTCTCTCCCTCTCTCTCTCTCTCCCTCCCTCCCCCTCTCTCTCCCCTCTCTCTCCCTCCCTCTCTCCCCCTCCCTCTCTCTCCCTCTCTCTCTCTCCAGCGCATTCACAGTCTCATTCAGCCCTCCGGTGATTTGCCCAAAACCAAGAGGGAGCAGGAGAAGCTGCTGGCCATCTTCGCCCTGGACAACGAGAGCCTGCCGGCCCATCGGGCTGAGGCCAAAGACGGCTACTTCCCCGTGAAAGACTCCACCTGCTAGGGCCCCCCTAGCCTCCGCCTCACGTCCGCAGACAACCTCAATGCCACAGATACCACATCCAAATAGAGGGAAAGAAAGAGAGAGAGAGGGAGGGGGGGGATAGAGAGGGAGTCCTGTCTGGCCCCTGGAGAGTGGGGCAGACAGACAGTTTTGGGTGCTCTGGTTTTTAAAATATTTGTTGGGTCCACAAAGGATCAGCCGGGATGCTGTCGGTGGGCCGTCATCATCCAAGAATCCCTCCCAACTCACATGAGACACATGCGCACATGCACACACACACACACACACACACACACATTGACAGGCTCTGAGCTCACAGTCTGTGGTGCTATTGGACAGAAACAGTGTTTTGTTGGACAGCGGTGTTGCTCTATGTCCAGAGAGAGAGAAAGAGAGAGAGCAAACTGTGACAAAAGAAATGCCAAGGAATTGTTGTGGTTTTCGGATATCTGAGTTTCTGCTTTCTAAGGAAGCTTGTTTCTTTGCCAAGAACATAAAAATGTCCCACTCCCCACATACGTTCATTAGTACAAATGGGTAATTGTGGGGAGCATTAGAGTTGTGCGGTGGAGAATTACAAAGTTGTGTAAGAATAGCACCCTGTCCTCCCACACACACCTCCGCTCACCTCAATCCAAATGGATTGTGGGAACTCCCTGATGCAGTGTCAGAAGCTCAAAGAGAACGTGTTCCTTGGTACTGAAATGTGAGATTATTGTTATTCACTCGGTAAGAGATTCCTGTGGTTATAAATGGGCCTTTTTTTCCTTTTGTTTCTTCTTCATGTAAAATGTTTTTTTTTTTTTTTTTTTTTATGTAAAATGTTTGAATCACTCCTGACAGAGAAACTGAATGTACCAGACGTTTCATCCTGTGTCTGTTGTTTGACAGTATTCACTAGGCGTGCTTTCCACCGAATGTGTGAAGTCTGCAGTGTCACTGGAGACATGAAATATGAAAATCGGAGGATATATTGGAAAGTTTCACAAATGGAAATGCAGTCAACATTCATGGTAGTCGTAGTTTCCAAGGGCAGGGAGGGACATGTGCCATATCTTCCACATCATAATAGAAAAGTCACGTGATGAATGAAGTCGTTCTGATTGGCCGGCTGCCTCCAGTGAACTCCTTCTCTGAGATACACACTTTGTATGATGTTTGTACAGTGTTTTTATAACTCCCAACACCCCCGCGACTGGGGTGGGGTGGGGGGGGGGGGGGGGGACTTAGGACCGGAACTGTGGCATGGATTCACCGGCTTCTCCAAACTGGGACCTAAATGTCCACTAATGTTGGCTTCTGTTCTGTGCCGTCGTCCGAGTCGCCCAGGAAACCCGAACAACACCGTCAACGTCCTCAGCACATTGCCAGTTACCGGGGGATTCCTCTCGGAAACAAAACATTCTCACGATTGGGGTCATTTATTGCATATATTATGAACTCAATAATTTTCAATTCCATTCAACATTTTTGACCAGTATTTTAGTAATTCTTCTAAAGCTGAAAACTGGAAGATGTACTTTAATTACCTCACATGTGGGCCAATGTGTACATACAATTATGACTTTTTTTTTGTCAGTCCTGACTTTTGGCCATTACTCAAATGACATTGCCATAGATTTTGTAAACAACACATCCTTACATATTAAGTGTTTGTTTCTTCCATTATTTCTCAGGCCAAAATGTGGTAGAACAAGGTAACCATGGCGATAAAGAAATAAAGATACAAATGTTTTACTAATATTTTTGATGTAATTATACCCAGAACTTATACCGTTATACCATATTTAATGGTATACATTGCATTTTGCTAAGTAAAACATTGTGTATATATTTAATCAAACATCTGAGAAAAGGTGATTGATACGTGTGTATTATTTTTGGCAGTTAACTTAAGATCAGGTGAAGCATTCACATTATAAACAATGACAAAACGAAAGACAATAACTAACATTACAAAACATAATATCCTTTCTGTTTTTGATATTCAAAACTGTATCCATCTAGTTATATATAAAATATGTTGTATTTCTTTAGATTTTTTTTTTATTGTATTCACTGTGGTAGTTCAAACTGTATTTTTCTTTCAGAGAAACACTCCATGTGTGTATATATTTGTTAAGCAATATAGGAAATATTATTTTTAATGTTAGCACTGGGATTTTGAAATAATGACACTGTAATATAAAACATTTATATTAAAAAAGAGAAAAGCCAAGATGAAGGGTTTCTTCGTTGTGATTTTTTTAAGCTTGTCAAATTTTAACCGTGATGCATCTGTGTCATCGCGGGTCAAACGGTGGTTTTGGGTTTGGATCCTGTCCAGCGGCGGCACGGATGGTGCAGTGGGTAGCACTGCCACCTCACAGCAAAGAGGTCCTGGGTTCGAATCCCCGTCTGCCGGGGCCTCTCTGTGCGGAGTTTGCATGTTCTCCCCGTGCTTGCATGGGTTTCCTCCGGGTACTCCGGTTTCCTCCCACAGTCCAAAGACATGCAGGTTAGGCTGATTGGAGAGTCTAAATTGAGAGTCTAAAAGTGTGAGTGAATGGTGTGTGTGCCCTGCGATGGACTGGCGACCTGTTCAGGGTGTATTCCTGCCTTTCGCCCAATGTATGCTGGGATAGGCTCCAGCCCCCCTGCGACCCTGTTCAGGATAAGTGGGTTAAGATAATGGATGGATGGATGGATCCTGTCCAGCCTGGAGTTTGCATGTTCTTCCCGTGTTTGTGTGGGTTTCCTCCCACAGTCCAAAGACATTGGATCAGTCAGTAAGAGCAGTCGTCTGGCAGTCGGAGGGTTGCCGGTTCAATCCTGCCCCGGGTGTGTCGAAGTGTCCCTGAGCAAGACACCCAACCCCCAAATTCTCCTTTTGAGCTGGTTGGTACCTTGCATGTGTGTGAGTGTATGTGTGTGTGAATGAGAAGCATCAATTGTACAGTGCTTTGGATAAAGACGCTATATAAATTCCAACCATTCACATGTCTACACGTGAAAGATTTGCATTTCTTGCTAACTCTGGCACATTCACAGAAATGTTATTAATGTGCATTGACCTGGTCAAACAGACAAATTAATTAAAATAAGTTTAGTAAATGAATCATGATATTCTCCATCAACTTGGCAGGGCATGGCATAAGGAGCATTAACTGAAAATGCAGTTGCCAGCTGTTCCCAGCCTACTCTCCACAAGGCGCAAACAGCTGAGCCACGCAGCCCCTTCTGACACTTCAGCGTTTCCTGAACAGTTGGCGCAAGCAGACCACAGGTGGCCATCCCAAAAGAACAGTCACTATTTTATGCGATGTAGCAGGAATACACTACCGGCGAAAACCTTCCCTGGGACGTGCAGCAAGGTAGCATCGCGGTTAGCACTGTTGCCTCGCAGTGAGCTGAGCTCGGCCAAATTCTCTCTGTGTGGAGTTTGTATGTTATCCTCGTGTTCGCGTGGGTTTACTCCAGGTTACAAATTCACAATTACCAAATTAAAACTCATCAATGGCCATTTTTCACCAACAGATGCATTTCAATTCGCTGGTCTGTTCTTGCTGGTATCCCTGGTGGGACACTTGTGAAATGTTTGGTAGAAATGCATTTACATTTACAATGGTTTCTGGTGTTTAGATTTACTTGCATACTCGGGCAAATACATCCTTGTATCATATATTTTATCTATATCTTTTATTAATTTCCTCGATCAAAGAAAATTAAATTAAACCGTATCAGAAAGCTTAATAATGCAAAACAAGATTGTGTGCACATTTCAAGAACTGTCAAACGACTCTCTATTTCTTGTGAAGTTGGTTCTGCATTCTAGTCAGAAGAAATCAGATCAGACCCTTTGAAAAGTTTGTCTATTGTTGCCCTGAAGGCTCAAGATGCAGGAAACCTGTTAGGAAAGTTACTGCATTCATTCTACTCATGATGACACTGCACAAATTGGGTTTTTAATCTGCTGCATAATGTATCGACACTGCGTAATACGCATGTAATTACGCCAAGGACAATGCCTGGGAATAAATCAATTTGACAAGGATAGAAGAGAGATAAACCAACTTATCTACAAATAAAAGGGAAAAAAATTAAAAAAGGAAACAGAAATTCCGTTGCCGACAATTAGCAATAATAATTATAACATAATTGATTCCTGCTCTTGTCACCCAGTGGAAACCACAGTTTCTGGCTCATTATTTGATTTTACATAATTGTAGATATAAACCTATCTTTCTTACAAATTTGGTTGGATAATACCGTCTGTACATTATATCAGTTTACAGACAATATCGCCCCTGAGTAGTTGGCATAAGCTCTATGAATTGTGGACTTGTTTCATAGTTCTTTCGGTCACACAATATTATTGGTTGGAAAA
>NC_083778.1:18226006-18231006 GCF_963514075.1 Conger conger
ATCGGTAACGAACGCGCTGTCTCTTCAGAGCATGTAGAGAATGTCTGACCCTCGTTTCAGGTGGTTGAACAGGGCATGTTCGTGAAGCACTGCAAGGTGGAGGTGTACCTCACAGAACTGAAGCTGTGTGAGGACAGCAACATGGACAACGTGGTGACCAGGCGGTTCAGCAAGGCGGACACGATAGGTAAGGGCCACGGTGAGGGCCGTCTTCGTGTTTCCCTCGTGTCGCGCCGGACGTGTGAAGACATGCCGTTTATCGCCCTACAGCTGTGAAACCACACGTTTTGCTATAAAAACCAGCACAATATACTTTTTTTTTTTATTTTAAAGATATTTTTTAGGCCTTTTTCAGCTTTATTGGACAGTATATAGTATAGAGAGACAGGAAGAATGGGAGCGAGAGAGAGGGGAAGACATGCGACAAATGTCGGACGGTTGGATTCGAACCGCCGACGTCGCGGCTCGCAATGACCATGCGGTCAGTGCTCTGCAGGCTGCGCCACCGAGACACCCCCACAATATACTTCTTACAGAGATGTTTTTCTCGACCCACCCAGGCACACCCAGACACACAGTAATTAAAATGTATAATTTGTTATTTAGCTGACGCTTTTATCTAAAGTGGCTTACTGTCGAACTAATCCCCCCTGAAGCGATGCAGGGTTAAGGGCCTTGCTCAAGGGCACAACATCTTATTGTGGCTACACCGGGGCTTGAACCAACAACCTTCCGGGTGGCAGGCCAGGCTACAGGCTGCCCAGGAGTGTGATGGAGAGGCATTCGGCTCTAGAAGCTTCTTTGTGGTGTTAATATTCTCACATTATAAGGGAGCATAGACAGTGTGACTCAGACTGTTTTTTTTAATTTATTTTTTTTCTCTCAGACACACAGACATATTGCCTTTACCGCACGTTACACCTTGTATCTTGGTACACAGGCACATCGAAATGTTGTCCCCCATTTTGGCTCAAGGGCTTTCCCCGTGTGTTCTCCCAGACACCATCGAGAAGGAGATGCGGAAACTGTTCAGCATCCCGGACGAGAAGGAGACGCGGCTGTGGAACAAGTACATGACCAACACCTTCGAGCCCCTCACCAAACCCGACAGCACCATCCAGGACGCGGGCCTCTACCAGGGACAGGTACGCAACCCGCTCCACTCCTGCCTTCTGCCGCTTCACCGGATAAATCACCGTCAAATGCTCAAGGTTACCGCCCACAGGCTTGTGTGAAACCATTACCTCTCGCTGTTTTCTGAGCTCCTCGCAGGTCAGTGTGTGCCTGTGTGTGTGCGTGTGCGAACGATGAACCTTGCTGATGACTGACTGACTGACTGATCGTAAAAGGCAACAGACTTCAACAGCATCTGCGTCACAATCCCACAGGTTTTTTCCGTGGTGCAGTTGTGGTCTGAGGTCTGTGCTTGTGCCGCCACAACAAAAAAAACCAAAATGATTTCCCATGGTGCCTTTCAGCCTTCACGTCTCGTTAAAATCCAGAGTCAGCATTTTGGGGTTAGTCTCCCCATTCTGGCGTCACGCTCTGAAACCACTGCAAAGCCCAGCTTGCTGCTAATCGGCGCTGGTCAGAACACACACTCGGTGAAGACTTTTACTCGATCTTAAGAGGGGAAGAGGACGTTACATTAATCCAGTCGGCCAAATCTACACTGCCCCCGCTTGCTTTCTGATGTTGGCAGTTGGGGGGGAATTTGAGGTAGAGCCATTTACTACACTGATGTTATCGTTTCCCTTTACGGTCCCTCTGTTTTTCACCTGTTCCTTCTTTTGTCTGCGCTGGAACCTCTTCGCCGCCTGTGAATCTAATCGGATCCCTCTCCTCTGCTACCAAGGCTTGAGACCCTAACGAAAATATTCATGGATAGTTTCCCCTTCAGAGATATGAATTGACATCACTAGAGTGACAATGCATTGTACTTCATAGAAATAGTCCCTCTCTTTTTAAAGCATTTCGAGCTGTGTGGCAACCAAACACTGACACTGAAACTAAAATGGCGCTGTAGCTGTAGTTTAGCGCTTGAAGTACTCTATTTCCCAGGATGCCCTGGGGCTGTAGCGCCCCTCACTGGGCCAATCGAGTGAGTTCTGAGCGCTGGTATCATAGACTGCGCGAAAATATGGGCCGAATGCCTGTTGCGTGACCCACTGACTCTCCATGGGCTAATGTGTTTTGAAGCCCAGGAAACCAAGGTTACTGACGCTGCCATTTTGTGCATTTGGAGCCAGAGACTGCACTAGAATCTGTTCCTGATTCGTCCAAGTATTGCTGTATTGTCCTAATAACACAGTAACTTAAAGACAATGACCTCACACACCTCCCACACTGTGCCGTATTCACGTCGATCCCGAGAACCAGTCAGCGGCTATGATACTGAAAACCAGTCAATGTTGTCACTTGTGATTGGTGGATGGTTGTGACGGCTCCCTGCGGGCGGAGCCTGAAAAGGTCCTTTGCCTGTCGGGGGGGGTGTGTGTTCTCTCTGCTTCTCTGTCATTCTGTCGTTTATTCCCCCCCCCCCCCCCCCGTAGACGACAACTAGCCAGGAAGCCGATGTCTGTAACCTCCAGCACACGGTATAGCCTCCCGTCCAGTGTTGTTTGATGAAACTTTTTAACTTGTGCATTCTGGTTTTTGCTCATCGTACCGGGCGCTGCTGCTCCCCGGTGGCTGTCGGGACAGTTTGCGGTTTTGCATGCGCACTCCGGCGTCCGTTTTTTCCCAGAATTCCCCGCCCGTTCTAACCGTTTTGGCCATTAATCACAGAATGACCATTGCACTGTGTCGAACCGGTGGTCAGCTCCCAGCGTGTGTACTCCCGGTGCTGCAATTACCCTGTGATTGAATTTTTATGAGGGCCACTTAATGGTAATGGGAACTTAACAGCCTGAGTGATTGCAAAGTGAACGAATCAGAGTTTGTTTTGTTAGCATGCAAATACGAGAGCGGGGCAGTCAGACCCCGGTCCTGGAGGGCCTGCGGTATCCGTTTCAGGGCTGGCATGCGTGTGTCATTGGTTGCAACACACCTTGTTGCTAAGGCCTAAACTGGCTCTTGATGGTAAGGAACACTGTGACCCTCCCGGTCTACAAAGTGACACGTCTGTGTTAGAATAAATGTCTTTGTACAATGTGCTGAATCTGTGGCCCTCCAGGTCTACAAAGTGACCTGTCTGTGTTAGAATAAATGTCTTTGTACAATGTGCGAAATCTGAATGTTAACTGTAATGGTGAGGTGATTTTGCTTGGTCTAATCGCTCTTGTTAATATGGCGGGTAACTGCATGCTTTGGGGGGAAGTTGACTTGTCTGTATGGTCTGGGGTTGTCTTTAGCTGTGGAGAAGTGAAACATGATGTTTCGGTTGGGTTGTGAGTTCAGAAGCATGAGTTTCAGTGCTTCAGCTTCTCTTCTGTCTCCTTGGAGACTTTTCAAAAATGGCTTTTGCTTTTTCATTTTGAGGACTTTTTTTTTTTTTTTTATGGAGAGAAATTCAGCATGCAATGTGAAAGCTCCAAACAGCTTCCCGGAAAGCTTTAGAGTATGGTGCCGATGTCATTTCTCATCGCACTCGTAACAAAAGTGTTACGCCTTGTTTTACTTTCGTTTTGTTATCCGATATTATAAAATATTAGTTATTATACTGCAGATACTTGTCAAGATTAATATTCATAAAGGTACAAGAACAATGTCAATGATGCCAATGATGTCAATGACTGTTCTTGTACCTTTATGAATATTAATCTTGACAAGTTATCTACTGTGTATTACCACTAGGCTACAGCCACTCAGAAACTGGATTCCTATTTGCCTACACTCCTCGGGGGGGGTATATTGTGAAACAGGATTAGCTGGCTGGATAAGTTCACAGAGTAAATTGCCAAGTCATTGCTGGGAGTTGTTATTGGAGGGGAGGGCTTGGTGGGGGGGAAGATCTCAACGAGCTCTCTGGCTCCCCCTGTGGACACACGGGTCTCTGCAGGATTTCCTGGAATTGTTGGGGGTCGGGATTTCCATACGTGTGGAATGCACGTGGCGTTTATACTCCCGGGTGCCCCGATGATTACTGCTGTCGTTGGGAAATCTGTAGAATTGCTATAAAGGGTCCCCAAGTTCAGCACTCCCGCCCAATAAGCTTTGCCCATTTCTTTGTGTATGATTCTGCTGAATGCTCGTGCACTTCGGACCGATGTTGATCCCTGACAATATCGGGCTCCACTGCTTGACGTATTGACAGGTACGGTATGTAAGCAGGGGCCATTTCAGATTTGATGTTTAATTGTTTTTTTTAGTTTTTTTTTTTTTTTTTTAGCTGTTTAAGTGGTGGCTGTCGACTTAACAGTTGTTTCACACAATTTTCTTTTCTGTCGTGTCATTGCATGGGGAAAAGGCAACTTTCTCACCTGATGTGTGTTGTGAACTAACGGGTTTCCCCATACTGGGAATTACCTCTGGTCCTGAGACGATATTATCTGTGTTCAGATTCCTTATTCTTCCCAACAGAAACATTTATTTCAGTGCCTCTGGATTTAGTCCCATCTGGGGTAAAATTATTGTTAAAATCATGAACATTGTTTTCCAGTGAGCAGGGAGCAAACATTCTCCATTTTGGCATATAAAAGAATATTATTTTCGACCCGCTTGTGGTCCTTCTCTCTCTCGTATGAGAAGTTCACATTCATTCTGTTTAAGAGCACCGCCCAGGGCTAACTGAGGAAATTCAGCTCACTCTAGTCGCTTATTTTTCTCCACTCTTTTTCTTTTCCTTGCTCCTGACCTGGAAATCAATTTATTTTCAGGACATTCAAACCTGTTAAATGCTCCTTCTTGGAGCTAGAACTATAAGTAGAAGTTTGGAAACTCCCAATCTTTCCTTTGAGCAAGGAAAGATTTGGAGTTTGGCTGCCTGTAGCGTAGTGGTTAAGGTAAATGACTGGGACACACAAGGTCGGTGGTTCTAATCCCGGTCTAGCCACAATAAG